>NC_041384.1:660426164-660629609 GCF_002162155.2 Triticum dicoccoides
GCTCTCTCGGCTTCGAGAAGAAGAGGGGAGCGGCGGAGTTTGTGAAGAAGAAGTAGCAGCAAGCAGCGGGGGGGGGGGAACGAACTGCCCCTGTTTCCTCTGCTTATAAAGAGGGACGGGGCGGATGTTTCACCCTTCCTAATAAACAACCACCCATGATCTCTCCCATGATGCCGCATTCAACGCGTGCCGTTATGGGAGAGCGCGGTGGATACGGAACAAGATTTAGCGTGGCCCAGCCCGCGTGTGCCCGTGCCCTGTCTTGGGCCTGGCCCAACAGCGCTCGGCACCGTGTCTGGCCCAGGCCTGGGGGCTCCTGTCGGTGTACTAGAATAGGGGTACCCTAGTACCCCGAACTTGTGCATGGGTAGTCGCAGCACCCCGCGGCAAAGGCTTGCCGGGCGAACGCCAAGATCCCCCAAGGTTCCCTTGGAGCCATCCAAGAACAAAGTATATAAGCTAAGGAGACGAGGCCCCAGCAAGAGGAGCTTGCCGGGAAGGCCAACCAAGGTGCACCAAGGAACTTGCCGCGACGCGCCGCGCGCTCCGGCAAGGCAACAAGGCCCCGGCAAGAGGAGCTTGCCGGGAAGACAAACCAAGGTACCTCGAAGCCCGGTGAGTGACAAGCTTCCGGACCCGACAAGATAACAACAACGGCAAGGCGCTTGCCGCGGCAGGCGGCCACTCTGCGTTCACGCTCCAGCGCACCCACCAAAGTGTCGCTCTGGGGGCCTCCCCGGGCATGCGTGGCGGGAGGCTGTGCAGCCAGCGGTGCGCAGTGGCATGCGAAGCTGACAAGATCGCCATCGTGGCGAGCGTTGGCGCCCATAACGGTCCTTTTCTGCACTATTTGGGTGACTCAGACGGGCATTTAATGCCCTTGTCCCCTGCCGTCAGAGTTAGGTAGGGTGCACTGTACAAGCAACTGTATCAACTACCTTGCTTTTTACATTTTTACCCTCCTCTGCGTTGCCACCTGTCGGTGACCCCTTTAGCATATAAAAGGAGGCCCATGCACAACGTGGAGGGGGTTCGGACAGTTTGCTTTGATTCATTCATAGCCCAGAGAACATCGTACTCTCGCTCGAGAGCAAGAACACCAGATAATACAACCAGACAAGCAGCAGTAGGAGTATTATCTCTCCGGAGAGCTCCGAAGCTGGGTAAACTGCTCGTGTGCCTCGCCTCGATATGCTCTTTGTGCGATCTCCGCCCCCCGCCGAACCGAAAGGGGCCCGGTCCGCTGGCCCCATAGGTGTTCGAGGATCAGTTTCCCCGACACCGCATAACAACATACATTGTTCCCTTTGTCATCGATATGTTACTTGCTCGAGATTCGGTCATCGGTATGTCAATACCTAGTTCAATCTGGTTGCCGGCAAGTCTCTTTACTCGTTCCGTAATACATCATCCCGCAACTAACTCATTAGTTACAATGCTTGCAAGGCTTATAGTGATGTGCATTACTGAGTGGGCCTAGAGATACCTCTCCGACAATCGGAGTGACAAATCCTAATCTCAAAATATGCCAACTCAACAAGTACCTTCGGAAACACCTGTAGAGCACCTTTATAATCACCCAGTTATGTTGTGACGTTTGGTAGCACACAAAGTGAACCTCTGGTAAACGGGAGTTACATAATCTCATAGTCACGGGAACATGTATAAGTCATGAAGAAAGCAATAGCAACATACTAAACGATCGAGTGCTAAGTTAACGGAATGGGTCAAGTCAATCACATCATTCTCCTAATGATGTGATCCCGTTAATCAAATGACAACTCATGTCTATGGCTAGCAAACATAACCATCTTTGATCAACGAGCTAGTCAAGTAGAGGCATACTAGTGACACTCTGTTTGTCTATGTATTCACACATGTATCATGTTTCCGGTTAATACAATTCTAGCATGAATAATAAACATTTATCATGATATAAGGAAATAAATAATAACTTTATTATTGCCTCTAGGGCATATTTCCTTCAAGAACGCCTCTTTATTGAGTGAAAAATCTAATCTGGCTCATATGAACTGCTCAAGCACCAATATTTAGGCCTGAATATATTTTCATTTCCTGTCATGTGGTAGATCCAAAATTATAAGATGAGTCTGTGAAACCTATTTTTCAGCACTTAGCAAATTTTCCACTTCGGATCTATCCTTTCAATATCTATGTAGGCAGTTTAACTCAGAAAATAATGACCCACCAGGTACCATTACTCCCCTCTTAAACCGCCAATTGCTCATCTCTGCAACTTGATGATGTCAATCTCTGGTTTAACACTTATGCATGCCCCAACACTTTCTGCCTTTTAACCTTTAACAGATTAACCATGAATCTTTAAACCGGCACAAACCTTCTTTCAGGCTTATTGGATAAATGGCCAAGTCCTTTTATTCTTGCAACTGGGTTCAATCCCGGGTTACAGAAGAAGAACTGAACGGGTATGTTGCCACTGGCGATTTAGCCAAAAAGGAAGACATCCACTGGAGAGCCCCCGGTCCTGAAAATCCTCCTGAACCCAAGGAAGTGGAAGTGATCATTTTTGTTGACCACCTGAGTCGAGGATTCAGCCCTCCTGGATCAAAAAATTTCCGTGATGTGCTTCATTTCCTCCAACTTCACCCTCAAGATATTGGACCTAACTCTGTATCCAATACTTGCAATTTTCAAGTGTTCTGTGAAGCTTACCTGCAAGAAGAGCCCATGGTCGAACTGTTCAGAGATTTTTACTATTTAAACCGCCATACAGAATTTGTGGACGGGCCCAATACTGAACTTGGCGGGGTTTCAATCCAAAAGAGAAAAGATCTCAGCTTTCCTCATGCTAACCATCATAGCCACCCTAAGGGCTGGAATCAAACTTGGTTCTAGTGCCAAGATACATCTCCTGCTGGTGAGAATCCTCTGCTGGGTTACCGAGCTCACCGTCTTACCAGTACACATCCACTCCCCCAGAGACTCACTGCAAAGGAACGGGCCAAGTATGCACCAAAGCTTTCAAAGCTCAGAGCCTTTGTGGCGAATGGTTTAACAAGCGTTGACTTTGTCCGTTGCTGGGTCTCTTAGAGTATTTTGCCCTTAAGCCGTCGCCCTGGTTTAATGTGTGGATACACAGGGGACGTGAAAGACCCTCAACGCCACACTGATATTCAGCTGACTGATGCTGAAATTACTAAAGCCGTCAAGAAAATGCTGAATGAACCGGTGGCCGAGTGCAGCAAGACGAGGCTTAGTCTGTTCTGCGCTTCAAATAAACCGCCAGCTGTAATTTTTGCCTAACTCCTGCTTAATCCATACTCTTGACACTCCCTTACTATCTTTTCAATTTTTAACAGGGTGATGATCTATTCTAGAAGAAGAAGCTACAGGATAAACCGGCCAAAACAGCTCGTCCCAAGACCAAGGCCAAGAAGCCCGCCAAGAGGAAAACTGCCGAATCTACTGAGATAAACATTGATGATGACAATGATAACCCGGAGTCAGAGGTAGCACTTGACTCACTTGGCTCCTTTTTCATACACCTCATTGACAATGACTATTATCAGGATGATGCTGAAGCTAGTCGTGCAAGTGATGCAGAGGTAATTATTCTTTTATCTGGCTCAGAAACTCTGCCCACACAGAAAACCCGACAAGCAAGCCGGAAAGTAAGATTTTCTCACCCTCTAGCTCACTTGGATCCAAACTTTATTTTGAAGAAACATCAACACGAAGCTCGCTGCACAACCTGGCACATCGACCATGTGGTAACTTCTTCCGGTTTACCGAACACAATGGTTCGTAAATGCCGCCCAGAGGTGTCTTATACTTCTGACACATGTTATCCCAAGGCGGGTTACTTCTGACAACCTCTTAATCCGTCTGATTCAAATTATCAGGGAACTTATCATTCTTCCTCTGGCGAATCAACAGGAACACAAATTCCAACTCTCAGAACTGTTCATGGGTAAGCATATTCAATTGACCCTTCATATCTTATACTTGATCTTTGTACTGACCTGATCTACACTTATTATTTTCAGGGCCCAAGCCAGAGCCAGTAAACGGGCCAAAGTGAATAAGCCGGCTGGTGACAGCATTCCAACTGATCCGGATAAGACCCCGAAACAGTCTAATCCAAATACTGAAGCTATTCTTGATGATCCAGCACTGCAAGATCATGAAATCTCAGTTGAACATATGGAAGTTGACCTAATGATTGATGCTGATAAACCCAAGCCCAACGAAAGTTGCTGATGACAACACTGACGATGTTATGGTCACTGGTGTTAGTTATACAGCCCCAGGCAACCCCACTGCTCTATCAAAACATAGTGCCAAAGAAGAATTTTCTGCTGTTGACAAAGGGAAGTGGAAGGCAGACTTGGAAAGCTATGCCCACCTCAGCGCCCAAGATATTTATTCTGGGTTTTAAAACCGTTTGTACACAAACCGTGACTATGAAGTCGGTTTACTGCATATGATGAAGGAGCGATATGAGGTAAATGTTGTTAACTCTGCATAAATATTCTTCCCTTAGCCGCCAAGTTTATTGAACATACTAGAATGGAATGTTCTGTAAACTTCCAAGAACTATATAGAACAACTCCAGTAGCCCCCAAGGCCTAAAACTCAAGTGCTTTCACGGGCCGCACAGCCGCTGAGTTAAACCTTTATACCTTATAAGCCAGACCTCACACAGCCAATCGTCGTTTTAACTTTGACAAGTTCAGGGTCTGTATAAGATTGACTTGTCAAAAGTACGGCGGGTCGTTCCAGGATTACCTGGGCGGAGTGGAAGACTTAAAAAGGCAGGATAACCCAGGGTTTTAGGTGAATACACCTGGCTTCCAAGCCTGGATTTTAAGCCTATTACAAGGGTTATAAAAACTCTTTGTTCTTTAGAACAAGGAGCCCCCAAGCAATATTTCTGAGCTGTGCTCAATGGGCGCCTATGTTTGAGTTGTGCTTTTGCAACAGACTCCCTTTGGTCCCTGTTAACCTGGGTAGAAGCCCCCAAGTTTTTTTGTGGCCAATAAGCCGGATCAAAGGGTAATCATAACTTTGCTCTATAAAGCAAAAGCCCCCAAGTGACCAAAAACTCGTTGTTTTAAAGAAAAAACGATAGAGGCCCTGCTTTAGTAGGGATGCCGGTGTATTATATTGATCATAATATGTACATTGTCAAAAATATGTACATCAGAAGAGCTAGTGGCTCCAGTGTAGTAAGGCCGAAGATGAGCAATATTCCACGGCCGGCGGGTCTCTTCCTCTGACGTGCGTGAGTCCTTGTGGTCTCGAACATCGATAAGGTAATAGGATCCATTGTTCAGATTCTTGTTGACCACAATGGGTCCTTCCCAAGGTGGGGATAACTTGTGCATATCAGTCTGATCCTGGATAAGCCGGAGGACCAGATCGCCTTCTTGGAAAGTTCTGGTTTGGTAACGGCGTAGATCTTGCTGGTAAATCGCCGAACGAGCCGCTGCGATGTCATGTTCCTCATCCAACAGGTCAAGTGCTTCCTGACGTTGTTTTTCATTGTCAGCTTCAACATAAGCCGCCACACGAGATGAGTCATGACGGATGTCACTAGGGAGAACCGCCTCTGCTTCGTAAACCATAAAGAAAGGCATGTAACCCATAGACCCGTAGGGGGTGGTATTAATGCTCCATAACACGGAAGCTAACTCCACCCAACAACCCGGCGTCCTCTGTAAGGGAACCATAAGCCGGGGTTTGATGCCTTTAAGGATATCTTGATTAGCTCTCTCAGCTTGACCATTAGATTGGGGGTGAGCCACTAATGATACATCAAGCCAGATATGCTCACGTTGACAAAATTCTTCCATAGCACCCTTGGAGATATTAGTGCCATTGTCTATTATAATGCCGTGTGGAAAGCCAAAATGGAAGATCACCTTTTTCATGAATTGAACCGTCGTTGCTGCATCACACTTACTGACTGGCTCTGCCTCTACTCACTTAGTGAACTTGTCAACCGCCACCAAAAGGTGGGTCTTCTTATTCTTGGATCTTTTGAAAGGTCCAACCATATCAAGCCCCCAAACTGCAAACGACCAAGTAATTGGAATCTTCTTCAATTCTTGATCTGGCACATGGGCTCGTCGTGCAAATTTCTGACATCCATCACACCTGCTGACCAGGTCTTCAGCATCAGCATGAGATGTTAGCCAATAAAACCCATGACGAAAAGCTTTAGCCACAAGAGACTTTGAACCGGCATGATGACCGTAGTCTCCTTCATGAATCTCACGCAGGATCTCACGGGCCTCTTCTAGAGAAACACAACGTTGAAAGGCCCCTGTAACACTGCGGTGATGCAGCTCTCCATTGACAATTGTCATTGACTTAGACCGTCGGGTTATCTGCCTGGCTAAGCTTTCATCCTCAGGTAACTTGCCCCGAGTCATATAAGCCAAATAAGGGACTGTCCAATCAGGAATTACACGAAGAGATGCCACCAACTGAGCTTCTGGGTCAGGAATAGCCAAGTCCTCCTCTGTAGGTAACTTGACCGATGGGTTATGCAAAACGTCAAGAAAAAAATTAGGCGGCACCGGTTTACGTTGAGAACCCAACCGGCTTAAGGCATCAACCGCTTCATTTTTTCTCCGATCAACATGCTCAACTTGATAACCTTTGAAGTGACCAGCAATAACATCCACTTCTTGTCGATAAGCCACCATGAGTGGATCCTTAGAATCCCAAGTACCAGAGACATGTTGAGCCACCAAATTTGAGTCACCAAAGCACCTAACCCGGCTTAAGTTCATATCCTTAGCCATCCGAAGACCGTGGAGCAAGGCCTCATATTCAGCTGCATTGTTAGTGCAAGGGAACATCAAAGGGAGAACATAACAAAAATTATCACCTCGAGGGGAAGCGAGCACAACTCCAGCCCCCGAGCCCTCCAATTGCCTGGACCCATCAAAGTGAATAGTCCAATACGTGTCATCTGGCTTTTCCTCAGGCATCTGCAGCTCTGTCCAATCATTGATGATATCCACCAGCGTCCGAGACTTGATGGCCATGCGAGGCATATGTTTCAAACCATGAGGACCAAGCTCAATGGCCCACTTGGCTATCCGACCTATGGCTTCTCTGTTCTGAATAATGTCCCCTAAAGGAGCAGAACTAACCATAGTGATGGGATGACCCAGAAAATATTGCTTAAGCTTCCGACTGGCCATGAACACCCCGTATACAAGGTTCTGCCAGTGCGGATATCTCTACTTGGACTCAATAAGCACCTCGCTGATGTAGTAAACCGGCCTTTGAACCTGATATTCCTTGCCTGCCTCCTTCCATTCCACCATAATAGCCACGCTGGCAGCACGGGCATTGGCAGCCACGTACAACAACAATGGCTCTTTATCAATAGGAGCAGCCAGAACAGGTGGCTCAGCTAGCTGCTTCTTTAAGTCCTCAAACGCTGCATTAGCGGCATCACTCCAGACAAAATTATCCATCTTTTTCATCATCTGATACAGAGGGATAGCCTTCTCCCCCAACCCGGCTTATGAACCGGCTTAATGCCGCAATACGACCCATCAGACGTTGCACATCATTGACACACGCTGGTTTAGCCAGAGAAGTGATGGCTTTGATCTTCTCCGGATTAGCTTCAATGCCCCTATTAGACACCAGAAAGCCCAAGAGCTTGCCTGTCGGCACACCAAAAACACACTTGGCCAGGTTAAGCATCATTTTATAAACCCGGATATTATCAAATGTTTCCTTCAAATCGTCTATCAATGTCTCCTTCTTTCTGGATTTCACCACAATATCATCCACATAAGCATGAACATTGCGCCCAATCTGATTATGAAGGCAATTCTGCACACATCTCTGGTAAGTCGCCTGGGCACTCTTGAGCCCAAAAGGCATAGACACATAGCAGAAGGCTCCAAAGGGAGTTATGAAAGCTATCTTCTCCTAGTCCTTAACTGCCATTTTTGATCTGATGATAACCAGAATAAGCATCCAAAAAGCTCAAACGCTCACAACCCGCCATAGCATTGATAATCTAATCAATACGAGGGAGAGCAAAAGGATCAGCCAGACAAGCCTTGTTTAAATCCGTGTAGTCCACACACATATGCCAAGTGTCGTTCTTCTTAAGTACCAGCACCGGGTTAGCCAACCACTCAGGATGAAACACCTCAATAATAAACCCAGCCGCCAAGAGCCGGCCTACCTCTTCACCAATGTCCTTACGCCTCTCTTCGTTGAAGCGACGAAGAAATTGCTTGACCGGTTTAAACTTGGGATCAATATTAAGAGTGTTGTCGGGGATATAACCCGCGGTATAAACCGCCAGGTGTATGACCCGGCTAGAGCTTGGCGACTCACTAGCGACCCGCTTGGACCTGGCGGTTTACGATTCATCGGAGACCCGGCGGGTGGGTCAGATGGACGACAAGGCCCAAGGCCCAGCAGGCCGGTTCATGTGATGGTGGGCCGGCTTAAGAGGAAAGCGTAAGGAATAGTCCCTTACAAAGGAAGCAAGACTAGGACTCCACTTATAGAGTAATCCTAAACCTACTAGGACTAGTCATGTAACCCGCCCCTTCAACATATATAAGGAGGGGCAGGGCACCCCAAGAGGGATGGAAGATAATATTTAGGGCTAGACTCAATAAGGAGAGATGGCTTATGCGACGACTCCATGAGGATCATAATGAGACCTAGCCACAAACAGCATGTAGGGCTATTACCGGATGATGTTTTCCGGGGCCCGAATTTGTCTAAATTCTTGTCTTGTGTGTTGCCTCTCTCGTCCCGATCAACCCCTCTCAAGCTACCACATAGATGCATTGGCCTCACGACTAAGTCCTCACACTAGGACATCTGCCATGACAAATCCACGACAGTTGGCGCCCACGTGGGGCTTGCGCACGGTGGTGATGAGTTCTTGGAGGGATCTCTCCTAGGGTTCGAGAAGCTCGCGATTTTGTCGGATGAGGAAGAACTGACAAGTTCATTATTTGTGATCTGGAACATGATTAACTTTGCGGCCGGCATGAAATAGTCGCACAGGTTTAAATTTAGATCTGGGAATACAAGTTGAAGAGAAATTAGGGTTGCGCTGTGCGCACCCGGACGACCCATCAAAATCAGATCGATTTTTCACTGTGTCGCTGCTAGAAGCCAAGCCGGACAGGATTTTTTGCGCTGCAAAGTCGCTACAAATCATATCCTCATTGTTTGTTTTTGGAGCTATGCACGAAGCAGATCGCATCCAGAGCATCTGACATATGCGAGTTCGCTTCAAATCCCGAGCTCATATGAAGATGAACCATCACACAAAATTGACAGGGTACTAGATGCAAGTATGCAGGTACTCAAATCCTCAAGGGAAAATTACCATAAGAGAAAAAAACACGATCCGGAAGATACGACGCAGGAATCAAAACCAAGAACAAATCGGACGAAGACTGGGACGGGGGTTGGATTCGGTCTCTGCTGACCGTAACCACGTTCCGAGCCGCCCCCGCGCGGACCTCGCGTCCAGCTGTAGCCTCCACCGGCGCGCCACCGCTGCCAAGTTACCATCGCCAGTCGCCGCGGTGCCTGACTCTCCTCAGGTCACCTACCGCAAGTCGCCATTGCGAGCGCGCTGACCGGCTCCTAGGCTATACTTTGAGCCGCCTCATCCGCTGGCCACCTCTGAGCCGCCACTCCGAACGGCTGTCGCCTTCGCTCACTCCGCCGTCTGCCTTGGGCCGCCCCGGTCGAGCCTCAGTCGCCTCCCCCTCTGCCAAACCTCGCGCCGTTCAAGCTGCCATCTCGAATCGATCAAGCTCAACCTCGTCAATAAGCCGCTGGCACCATGGCCTTGTTGAACCGCCAACTGTGACTCCGCTTCAGGTCAGCGTCCTCAACCCGCCGCCTTGGGCTACTCCGAGTTGAGCCGGATCTCTATTGCAGCCCGCCTCATCCTCGGCTTGCGCGGCCAGTCCACCTCCCTGTCGAGCCACCGTTGTGGCCGCAGCCGGCCGGCTTCCAAGTTCCACTACAGCAGCAAGTCAGCAAACGAGCAAATGAGGCATCAAGGGCACAGTACGGGAAGACCAAAAATCAATTCATCTACCGGGCACTAGTCTTTGCTTCTTGCGCATTGAAGGAAAATAGAACAAAAAGAAGACGAAGCTTGAGGAAAGTTCTTCACAAGTATTTTATGCGCCGCTTGCCGGTGTATTCTGAGTCAAACCCGTTGAGGGAGTCTAGGATTAGGGGGTATCCGGACAGCCGAATTATATCCTTTGGCCTGACTGATGGACTATGAAGATACAAGATTGAAGACTTCGTCTCGTGTCCGGATGGGACTCTACTTGGCGTGGAAGGCAAGCTAGGCAATACGGATATGTGTATCTCCTCCTTTGTAACCGACCTTGTATAACCCTAGCCCCCTCCGGTGTCTATATAAACCGGAGGGTTTTAGTCCGTAGGACACAATAACATACAATCATACCATAGGCTAGCTTCTAGGGTTTAGCCTCTCTGATCTCGTGGTAGATCTACTCTTGTACTACCCATATCATCAATATTAATCAAGTAGGACGTAGGGTTTTACCTCCATCAAGAGGGCCCAAACCTGGGTAAAACATCGTGTCCCCTGCCTCCTGTTACCATCCGCCTTAGACGCACAGTTCGGGACCCCCTACCCAAGATTTGCCAGTTTTGACACCGACATTGGTGCTTTCATTGAGAGTTCCTCTGTGACGTCGCCAGAAGGATGGTATTACTGTTGGGGGAGCTTTGGCTGTCGGCCAAACTCTCCAGCTAGGTGATTTCATCATGACCGCCTGTTCGGCCGCCGCGCCGATGATGACTTCTCGGGTCATCGAAAACAGCCTCCACGTTAAGTCGGCACTCGCCGAACAGATGGATCTGGTGGAGCTCGCCTCCATAAACAAGCTCTTGGATCGCATCGCCGCCCTGGGAGTCGCTACGGACTATGATCGGATTGGGCTTAAACCCGATCAAAGGGAGATTAACTCTCTGCCGGTCACCCATCATATTGCAGTGGTGGAGGAACAATGCGGCGACCTCTCCTCCATATTGAGGACCAACTATGTCCGGATTCCTGAGCTCTCCGAGCCGGATACCCATTTGCAGGAGGACATCATCCAATCCCAGAACTTAGAGTCAGGCAGCGGGCCAGGATTATTGGGCAACACCCCGGAACCAGAATTTCCAAAACTTGAAATTCCTCGGCCCCTGGATCCTAGATCAGGTAAGGGTTCGGATTCAATACCACCCACCCACCCAAACATAAGCGATCTTTCCCACATCAGGCAAGAGCCCCAGGAAACAGTACATCACTATTGGGCCAGATTCCTCCTTGCGATGAACAAGGTTAAGGACTGTCACGAGGAAGACACAATCTTATTTTTCTGCAATAATTGCATGGACAAACGAAAGTACTGTGTGATGGAAAGTGCCTGTAAAACCGAAACAAACTTTTGGGATAATCCGGCCCTAAATATGAACCCAGTCTGAAATAAAAGGGTGCACTATCAAAAGACACCCGAGTCAACTACCAAAAAGCAAAAACCCTCTATAGGGCATGGAACCGTACTGGAGGGATGGCTCAATGGACCCTGCAAAATTCATAGTACAGCGGATACAATACCAACGCACAGCCTTAGAGCATGTTGGATACTCCGGCAGGTGGCCAAAAGTGGTGAGGATCTTCTTATCCCAAATGCCACAGAGCACCATCCCGTGGATAACAATACGGTGTTAACAGTCTTTGAGACATTTGTGTCAAATAATAGGCGCAAGCGAACACTCCGCACCATGGCCGAAATCTGCCACGTAGCAGCAATAAATTCATGGAGTGACACGGCTATTACCTTCAATGCCAGTGATGAACCTAAATTCCGAACAGCCCGAGCACTAGCCGCACTGGTCCTCAGTCCAATTGTGGACGGCTTTTGACTCACCAAGGTACTCATGAACGGCGGCAGCGGATTAAACCTCATCTATGAGGAAACCCTTCAAAAAATGGAAATAGACTGGAACCGCATCGAGCGAAGCAGCACAACCTTCAGAGGAATAATCCCCAGTCGGGAAGCGCGCTGTATAGGCAAAATCACACTAGATGTGGTGTTCGGCACATCCGAGAATTATAGGTCCGTAGAGATTATGTTCCAAGTGGCCCCGTTCAGTAGCGGTTACCACGCCCTGTTAGGGCGGGAGGCGTTCACAATCTTCCAAGCCATACCCCATTACGGGCACATGAAGCTCAAAATGCCCGGGCCTAACAGAATTATCACTCTTGCTAGTGATCCGGACATAGCACTCCGCGCCGAAAACAAGACAGACGCACTGGCCCTCGAGGCATTATCCGAAGCCCTAGCGGCTGAGGAACTGACTGTGTTGCGCTCCACGGTGAACAGGGATGATGTGATACTCGACAAGAGATCCAAGTCCACCTCCTTTAAACTGGCGGATGAAATAGTCAAATTCCAAGTGCATCCAACGGACCCTATAAAAACATCTTCCATCGGGGCACAATTAACCCCTGACGTAGATGCCGCACTACGAGAGTTCCTACGTGAGAACTGGGACATTTTTTCCTGGCACCCTTCAGACATGTCAGGAATCCCACGCAGGCTGGCCGAGCACAGCCTCAATATTCTAAAGGAATTCAAGACGGTCAAGCAGGCTCTTCGGCGTTTCTCTGAACCTAAGAGACAAGCCATGTGAGATGAACTAGCCAAGTTATTGGAGGCCGGATTCATTAGAGAAATAAAACACCCGGACTGGCTAGCAAACTTGGTGATGGTACCAAAGAAGGATAAATCCTGGCGCCTTTGTGTCGATTTCAAGGACCTCAATAAAGCTTGCCCAAAGGATCCCTTCCCCTCCCCCGCATCGATCAAATTATCGATGCCACCACAGGACACGAGTCATTGTGTTTCCTCGACACATACTCCGGTTACCACCAAATCAAGATGGCGGAGTCCGACCAAGCCGCAACGGCATTCATCACACCATACGGTCCCTTCTGTTTCAACACAATGCCTTTTGGGCTAAAAAACGCCGGCGCAACATATCAGCGCATGATTCAGACATGTCTGGAGAAACAAATCGACAAAATAGTAGAGGCATACGTAGACGATGTGGTCGTCAAAACCAAGCACGTCGACTCTTTGATAGATGACTTGAAGCTCACATTCGACAACCTCCGAACATACGACATCAGGCTCAATCCAGAAAAATGTGTTTTCGGCGTACCAGCCGGAAAGCTCCTGGGTTTCATTGTCTCCAGTAGAGGTATTGAAGTTAATCCGGCCAAAATCCAAGCTTTGTCACAGTTGGCTACCCCAACAGACCTCAAACAAATCAAGATGTTAACTGGATGCGTGGCGGCTCTAAGCCGCTTTATCTCCCGCTTAGGAGAAAAGGCTTTACCCCTTTATCGCCTCCTTCGGCGCACTGAACACTTTGAGTGGACGGACGCTGCCACAACCGGATTGGAAGAAATAAAGGCCATTTTGGCAACCAACCCAATCCTGGCCATGCCAAACATTGGTGAACCAATGCTGTTGTACATTGCGGCAACTCATCAAGTTGTAAGCGCAGTGCTCGTTCTCGAACGAGAAGTTGCCGGACATAAATTCCCTCTTCAAAAGCCGGTATACTATGTATCCACTGTCCTCACTGCATGCAAATCACGGTACCCACATTATCAAAACATAGCCTATGCGATATTCATGGCATTCCAGAAGCTGCGACACTACTTTCAAGAGTGTTCAATTACAATAGCCTCGGAAGTGCCACTTAATGATATTATAAACAACCGCGACGCTACGGGCTAGATTGCTAAATGGGCCATTGAGCTCCTCCCGTTTGACATAACATACAAACCTCGACGGGCCATTAAGTCGCAAGTATTGGCCGACTTTGTCGCTGAATGGACGGAGGCCGAACTCCCTAAAGAGTACGGCGCATACTCCAATTGGATCATGCACTTCGACGGTTCTAAAATGCTGGCTGGTCTAGGGGCTGGTGTCGTCCTGATGTCCCCAACCGGAGATACCGTTCAGTATGTACTACAAATATTGTATACAGACTCCAACAACGCAGCCGAATACGAAGCTCTATTGCATGGTCTTAGGATGGCAGTCTCTATGGGCATTCAACGCCTGGAGGTGCATGGGGATTGCAATATCCCAAATAAATGGAGACTTTGATGCCAAGGATTCGAAAATGGCGGCCTACCGAAAAGCCGTCCTAAAAATGTCAGCTCGGTTCGAGGGACTCGAATTTCACCATGTGGCTCGGGAAAACAATCAAGCGGCGGATATCCTCGCCCGCATCGGTGCAAAACGCGATGCTGTCCCCCCCAACATATTTCTGGAAAGGCTGTTCAAGCCATCCATAGTATGGGAAGGGGACACTGGTAACAATTGTCCGGACCTGGCGAAAATGCCCGATACCGAATACTCTGACACAATCGGAGGCTCCGCCACCGAAATAACACCTTCAGCCCACGTAATAATGGCCATTATCGCCCCGTGGACAGAACCATTCCTGGCCTACCTAACTAGGCAGGAACTTCCAGAGGACCAAAATGAGGCACGCTGCATAGTGCGGCGATCTAAGGCCTACAGGGTCCACGAGGGAGAATTGTATAAAAAAAGTACTACCAGAGTCCTTCAAAGGTGCATCTCCGAAGAGGAAGGGTGGAACCTTTTGGTAGAAATCCACGCCGGACTCGGCGGTCACCATGCCGCAGCTCAGGCTCTTGTAAGCAAGGCCTTTCGTACATGATTCTATTGGCCAACGGCCCGGGCAGATGTACAGGACTTGGTCCAACGTTGCGCCAGTTTCCAGCTCTTTGCAAATCAAAGCCACATGCCACCCACCGCCCTCCAAACAATCCCCATTACGTGGCCCTTCGCAGTCTGGGGGCTTGACAAGGTTGGACCCCTTAAAGGGGAACCCACAAGAAAAAATACTTACTGGTCATGGTGGATAAATTCACCAAATGGATAGAGGCCAAACCTATTAAAACAACTGAATCCGGAGCAGTGATAGACTTCATATCTGGGGTCGTACACCATTATGGCGTCCCCCACAGCATCATCACTGACAATGGCACAAACTTCACAGCCGATGAGGTAAAACTCTAGTGCAGCAAAATGGGCATTAAGCTCAATTATGCTTCAGTCTATCACCCACAAACCAACGGTCAAGTCGAGCGAGCAAACGGTCTTATAATGAGCGGCATTAAACCTAGATTAGTGCGTTCCTTAACGGAGTCTAACACGCACTGGGTAGAGGAGCTCGACTCCGTACTCTGGGGCTGCGGACCACGCCGAATCGTAGTACCGGATATACACCCTTCTTTATGGTGTACGACGCAGAGGCAGTCTTGCCCTGTGACATAATTCATGACTCACCTCGAGTGCGAATGTACGAAGAAAGAGAAGCCAAGCTCGATCGGTAGGACAGTCTGGACACCCTGGAGGAGGATCGCGACGTAGCCAAAGCCCGTTCCGCATTTTATCAGCAACATGCTCGCAGATACCAAAGCAGAGAAGTACATGCCAAAACTTATAACATTGCGAACTAGTTCTACGCCTGCCGGATAAGAAAAAGAACAAGCTCGAGCCCAAATGGGAAGGTCCCTTCATTATTGACCAAGTTCTGACTGGTGGAGCATACCGACTACGGGATGCATCGACTAGTCGACCCGAGCCGAACCCATGGAACGCGGCCAGGCTCCGAAGATTCTACGCCTAGCACCGGACTCTATGTTCGTCCCCTCCCTTTGTCCATTTTTTGCATATACATTATCTGTCTTGTTTTTCTTCCTTCCTTTCTTTTATTCTTTCTCTAGGCCTTCAAGGGCCAACTTGTACCTCGCTTGCACATTATAGATGCGCCAACCACGCTCATCATACCTGGGGGCTTCTTTCATAGAAGCTTAATTATTTATTTGGGCCTCGTGCCCCGCACATGTGTTATGCTTCCACATGTACCTTTTTCGCCATTATATGCATCGATATGACTTAAGTTTTGGCCAACCTGGGTTGCCTGGCTCTTGTATTTATGCCCTATGTTCCCATTAATTCGGCTAGGGCATAAGGGGAGCACCTCTGTGATTGTTACTGTCGGTTCAGCCGGATGTGTACCTCATACTGGGTGAAGCCGAAAGCTAGCGTTATTAAGGGAATATTCGGTCGGTGAACAAAAGATGATTTTTAGTTATTTTCCATACCCGCCCCCAGATGTTTTTCCTGCGTTTCCTATCGCAGTCCGGACATGCACTTTAGGGCATGCTTACCCAGGGAAAGGAACCCTTAACGGAACTATTCTCCCTGGAAGATGTTTGTCAGGACCCCGACTCGATGTCACATCGATCTAGCCAGTAACACCTCATATCACTTTGCGGCCTCACGCACGGTATCCCCACGGGTGTCGCCTTACCTTTGCCCGGGACCGTTTGCGCCTTTTGGCTCACGTATATGATAGTGTCGCTAGCATCCATATGATAAGGAGCCCGGGCTGACATGACTAGTCGTAAACCCAAAGTGGCACAGACTTACAGGGACAGGCATCCATGACCCAGCTTCGAACATGTCGGTCATCAGCAAGTGGGTCCGGGCTGTAGCACTGGGCTAGCAGGACTCCGGTAAACCGGGCTGTAGCGGGCTAACAGGACTCCGGTACTCAATGCGTGACATTTCCCCGAAGGGACAGACACAGGAACGAAGAAGGACACATGCCGGCCAGCCTAAGTGTTCCAGAGCAGTAGCGAGCTACCATGGCTCAGCGGTAACACTAGGAGACATTTCCCGGTAAGAGAGGCTACTAAGGATAAACAACTAGATAGTCAGATCCCACACATACCAAGCATTTCAATCATACACACAATATGCTCGATATGTGCAAATACAACGAAGCATCACAACATGACTCTACGACACAAGTACTTTAGTTAAGGCTCAGGGAGCCATACATAACATACACAAAGGTACGGGTCTCACGACCCAACATTCAAGTCATACAGTCATACAAACCAGCAGCGGAAGTAACTTGTCTGAGTACAGACAACTAGTAAAATAAAAGAGGCTTGGAAAGCCTAGCTATACTACATGGTCCTTCACAAGCTCAGGGTCACCACCTGGGCCTTTAGCCTACTCGTTGATGTCAACGTCTACATAGAACCCATCAGAAGGGGTTGCAGCGTCTTCTGAAAAAAATGTAAATTATAGCAACATGAGTACAAAGGTACTCAGCAAGACTTACATCAGATCCTACATACATGCATATTATCAAGAAGGGTTGGTGGAGTTATTGCAGCAAGCCAGCTTTGACTCTTGGCTAGACTATCCTACGATACTTCAACTTGAAATGGTTTTGCGCACACGAGTCCACTACTCACCAATTCAATACACTACCGAGGATCCGCCTCCGTCTTCCTACGGAAGAGCCATCCTCGGCACTCACACTTATCTTGAGGCTTTTAGTAGTTTCCATTTACTTGTCTATGAACTGTATAGGCAACCAAGTAGTCCTTTACCGCGGACGGGGCTATTTGAATAGATCATGATAACCCTGCAGGGGTGTACTTCTTCATACATGTTTCCACCACTTAGCGTCTGCACACGACATGTGCTCGGCAGACTTCAAGCGAAAGCCGACGTGGGTGTAGACCACGACCTACCTAAACACTTAAGCCTCTAGTCCAGGTTTATCGCCTATTCAGGTTCCATCCACAGGGAGTCCGGCCGAGGTTTCCCATACGGCCCCGAAAGATGTGAACAGGGTTCCCGAGATACCTAACGGGTATTCGGTACACCGTGCCACGTACCTACCGCATCACAGCCCACCCCTACGGTCAGCGCTGTCCACGGCCTCCAGTAGGCTACAAACACCAGAAACTACTTGCAACTCCTGGACAGAGAGCTAGGGTGAATAAGAAGTCGAGCGGGGTCATATTTCAGGGCCCAATGCATGGTAGTAGCTGTATCTTAAATCACACATACAGATCTCAGTGCTTAAGGTCGGCTTCAATGAAACAACCCACCATGTACTCCTACATGGCCTCTCATCGATACCTTTACCAAATCGTGTTCACCACACCACTCTCATTACCGACATAATCATTTCACTCTAGCCATCACCCAGATGAACCAGACCTGACACGACTCTAAGCATAGCAGGCATAGCAAGGTAGGAACAACACATACATATGGCTCAATCAACTCCTACACATGCTAGTGGGTTTCATCTAGTTACTGTGGCAATGACAAGTCATGCAGAGGAAATGGGTTCAACTACCGTAGCACACAGCAGTTTGAAACGCGTTGTCTTAATGCAGTAAAAGAGAGCAGGAGCGAGAACATGGGATTGTATCGATATGATCAAATGGTTGGTTGCTTGCCTGATGGTTCGATGCACTGATACGGTTCTTCGTTAGGGTAATCACGGTACTCCTCGGAGGCAGAACCTGTCGCAAAGGACACCGATACACAACCATCACCAAACAATGTGCAACAATATGATGCATGCATGAAACATGGCAATATGAGTGTGTTGGGCTAATGCAACTAAAACCAGAAGGGTTTGAACAAATTTGAATCAAAGATTCAAATTTCAAACTCAAACATGGCCTTTTAAAGTGCTTTTCCTTGTTCTGCTTAAAACATCAATTTAACTTGTTTGATCATGCATGAAAAATAGTACAGATGGATAGATTGGATTTTTCTGATCATTTTTCATATATAATTTGTCTAATTTGGAGTTACAGAATAAAAGTTATGAATTTTTAAAGTTTAAATAATATTCTGGAATTTCCTGATTTAAATTAAATCCAGAAATATATATATTGCGCCAGCATGACGTCAGCATGACGTCAGTGGTCAACTGCGGCTGGCTGGGGTCAAACCTGACGTGTGGGGTCCACACGTCAGTGACAGGGGGGGTTTAACAGGGTTAATTTAATCCTAATTAGGAATTAGTGGCGCTGGGGCCCACTGGTCAGTGTCAGGGGGGGTAGTTAGTTTAACTAATTCGGTTAGTGCTAATCCTAATTAGCTAACAGGGCTGGGCCCACCTGTCATGGACACAGGGGGTCCTGCCGTGGTCAAGGTGGTTCAAACCCACCGGCGACATGACGTCGGCGAGGCCCGAGACGGCGGCGCGATGCGGAAACGCGCTACAGGGCACGGGCGAGGCCGTGCTTGGGCTCGTTGGAGAGCCCTTGCTCTCGCGCGTCGAACGATGGTGGTGGTCGTGCCTGAGGTGGCCGGTACCGACGACGGCGAGCTCGCGAGCGGCGGCCGGAGTTCGGCCAACGGCGGGTTAGGCGATGCAGGGCGCTAGGGGAGGCGTTGGTGCGTGCTACGTGCTCCTGGTGAGGTGTGGAGCACGATGGTGTGCTCGGCTTCGAGCTACAACGGCTCCAGCCACGGCGGCGACGAGGCACGGCGGCGGCGCGCTTCGGAGCTCAAGGGGACGGCAGCTACAGGATGCTAGGGACGACGGGGCAAGGGGGAATCGAGTCAGCGGCTCACCGCGGAGCTGCAGGGATGGTTAGCGGGCTCGGGGACGTCCGGTTGCTCTCGATTCGACGGCGACGATCTCCGGTGGCCGAGGAGGGGAACGGCGACGTGGGCGGCGATGTAGGGCTTCCGGAGGCCCGTGGATCGGTGGGGAGGAAGAGGGGGTCGAGGCGGAGCCTCTGGGCTAGTCGGGGGAGCAAGGGAAGGGCGGTGGCTGCTGCTATGGCGAACGGCAGCGATGGTGGTGTTCGGCCGTGTGAGAGAGAGAGCGAGGGAGAGGAGGGAAGAACCGAGGGAGAGTGCGAGAGAACGGGGGAGGGCGTGGCGTCGTCCGGGGCATCGAGACAAGGAGGGGAGGGGCAGGCAGGCAGGCGAGCAGGTGGCGTGGCGCGGTGGCGCGCGCGCGCGCCGGCCACACTCCCCTCCCTCTGTCGAGGACGAAGACGACAGAGGAGGGAGGCGGGCTGGGCCGCCTGCTGGTTGGGCCGGCCAGCTGGCTGGGCTGCACAGGGAGGAGCCCAGGTAAGCTCCTCCTTTTATTTATTTTTCTGTTTTCTAATTTCTGACATTTGTTTTGATTTAAATAAAATATTAAATCATTTATTTACCTTATGCCAAATTTTGCAGGAGCTAGATATATTATTCCAGAGCTCCTTTATAATTGGCATAATATTTGGACATATATTAATATATATAACTAATATATTTCCAATGCAAATATTTATGCATTAATTCCAAATGCCCAAAATAAATACCTATGAGCTCTTAAAAATATTGGTTTGATTTTTATCTCTGTCCAATATTTTCAGAGAGCAACATGAGCATTTTCTTGGACCTTTTTGGAGAAATTTTTATTTGGATCATTTTCAAAATGATTCTGAGGGTTTCACAAATCCCCATTTCAAATTAAATGGAATTTTAAACATGATGCACACATTCTGATGCATGACTAGCTAGGGTGTGACAATGTTTCTTACTACCCATGTAATATAACATAACTAGTTGGGCACTTGTCTGTTCAAGCACTTATGACCCCTACGCCTGGTCTCCACGCATGCCCCGATTCTTATATAACTGTGCGGGTATTCGGATACACTCCGGACTATCGGGTCCCGAGGTTGAAGCGAAAAGGTCCGCCAAGACAAATGATCTACAATCCGGCTAGAAGGCATTATACATGTCACTTTCATTACATAGTCATGCAGACTGACTAAATTCCTCTTCTATACCATCCAACAGGCGGTCTAGCTTACAATCCTGTTGGGAATACTTTGCGGCTAATTCTACTTGCCCATAAACTAAGCTAACGGGGATCTCTTTTCCGTCGGGCCCCACAGGTCCGACCTCGGCCATGTGATTTGGGTCTACCTTGGTATACCGCGTCTTCACCATGGCCCAGACTTCTCTAGCACCCTGTCGGCAGGCTGATATCTTCCATAATCGGAAGCGCCGCCGTGCTCCCTTGTGCTTCTCCGCAAGCTCTGCAACGCCCTTTGGCAGGGAGATGGATGGCCACAAGGCCTGGGCAACACCCTGCATCACCTGCCGAACTTGTTCGTGCAGATGTGACAGCTCGGATAGAAGATCACCCGCAGATCCGGGCGTTTCCTCCACGGGACGACCTATCAGCATACGTACAAACATAACGATGTTAGTCGGCTTCTTCACCGATCTCCTTTAAAAGGATTCGTTCAAGCACTACTGAAAATGTTGCGCCGAAGCCGCTTATTCTCCTTCTCGGAGTCTGCAAGCTGGCCCCGAATGTCTTTTAGTTCCACGCTCAGCTTAATATTGGCATCTTGGAGATTGTTTTTCTCCCACCTAACCTCAGTCAGCACGCGTTTGCCAGCCTCTAGCTGTCGCATAACATGCTGGTCCTCCGGATTTTCTCTGGATTCATCTGCAACATCTGTTGTTAGATCTGCAGCCATGCCGCACATTATATGGTAACCATCATTCTTTAAAGTAAATGTTACCAGCAGGGGACTTTTTCGGTTCCTGCAATGCGGCCACAGCATCCCGTAGTTGGGTCTTGCATTCCTCTAGCTCCTATGACAGCCTAGTATTCTTCTCTGTAAGAACCTGCACAACAAAGATGATCCTTAAATCAGTTCTGCTAACTGTTTCAAGTCTCAGGGGCTACTGATACATATAAATCATCATATTTACTTACCCGTACATCCTTTACATACTGATCCGTGGCTCTGGCTAGACCATCTTGAGCAGCTCGGAGGTACGCCTCTCCAGAATTGAAGGCATCAAATGCCTCTGGTGAGAAACAAGCGTCACGGTGTACGGCCCGGCGGCGCTTATGATTCATGGCGCTTTCCACTTCTGAGTTTGTAGCGGATAATCTATCTGCATCCTCTGTAGGGGGATTATCCGGCGCTCGCCCCATATCGGCTTCCGCCTCTATGTCCGGTCCTGGCGCCCGGCTGGTGGAAGCATGGTTAGTAACATCGCCAGACATATTCCGGCGAGCGTTTTTTCTGTTAAAGAAACACGGGCGTCATTATATTTCGAGAAAGACGACAACCACGGAGTGGGGTTTGTTATACCTTTGCGCCGGCGTCTCCGTCCTGACCACCTTCCCTTTTGACCTACCCGGCCTCGGTGCCTCCTGTTGGCGCGTTGCTGCGGGTTCGGCAGGGCGTCCCGAATGCCTTCCCTATAAAATGCCATGTGTATATGGTGGGTGAAGTGTCCAAAAGGGGATCCTAGTTTTGGAGTTGTGATTTTTTTGGTTTTTCTTACGTGCGATGCAGGGAGCAGTCCGGGATAGTCGGCCGTAATGGCTACCATGGCATCATCGTAGCTTAACTGATAGAACTGCCGGTCTATCAGCTCCACGGATATAACCGAATATTCTTCGAGTCTGGAGTCGAGGGCCCAGTCAGGGTCCTCTGGTTGTGGAGAAGGGCTGCTGACCTCCTTTATGTCTTTTCGCAGTTCCTGCCGCAAAGTGGCAAGGTGAATACTTACGACAAAGAATGCGGGAAAAATGGGAGCGGGGAGATATAACTTACCCAGCTTGGAGGATTGTACATGGAGAATCCATCCCGTGGCTTGATGCGGGTGAACTCCTCTTCCTCACCCTTGAACAATTCGGACAGAATTTTCGCTAAAGCGGCAGCATTGTCTGGACCCTTACGCCCGCAGCGGGTGGTGTCATCCGCCCCGTTATAACAACACAAGGGGTGCCCACGATATTGAAGTGGTTGCACTCCCGCATTATGCAAATCGACATAACTTCGATTATTATCAATCCTGATTGAGCCAGAGCTTTGATCTGGTTCATCAGATAGAGGACTTCTCTGTTGTCTTCCACCTGGGGGCTCCATCGGCGCTTCTTCAGAGGAGCATTGTTGAACTCAGGAAGACCCCGCCGAACAGGGTCTAGAAGGGGAACGTCCTCCATATAAAACCATTTTAAAGGCCAGTCTTCGGACGACTTCTTCGGGGTACCGGACAGGTATCCGGTATCGGCGATGCGCCATATTTCGGCTCCGCCCACTTGATAAAGTGACCCCCTCTATGTGCGAGGGACGAGGCAAAATAGCCTTTTCCACAGCTCGAAGTGAGCCTCGCAGCCCAGGAACAACTCGCAGAGAGCTACATAGCCGGCAATATGTAGAATGGAGGTAGGGGTGAAATTGTGTAATTGGAGGTCATAGAACTCCAGGAGCCCGCGGAGGAACGGATGAATTGGAAATCCGAGTCCCCTTAGTAAATAAGGAACAAGGCAGACATGTTCCCCCATGGAAGGACAGGGAAAGCTCTCCGCTTGCTCCCCGCCATTGTAGGTGGCAAGCCCGGCTCGAACTGGCACCATATACGCCGGAGGGAGAAATCCCTTGGTCTGCAGTTCGACCAATCGACTGTGTGGGACTGAACACCTCTCCCAATCACCGGGCTTAGGACTACGGGGGCGGGAGGAGGAGCTGCGGAGGTCGGCCATGCTAGAATGGATCTTTCCGAAACGTGCTCTGATGGAGTCTCGCTGAGGGGAGGATGGTGTGGATCGGATCTAAGAATCCCTATCCCTTTAATAGACAATTAATTTATCTAGCTAGGGGGGAAATGTAAAAATGCCCTAGCGCCTCGTATTCATTCAACGCATGGGAGATAGCCCTTATTGGGCACAGAAGCCAAGAGATTCAACATTTATGGGGCCGAACATCGCTTACAAACACTTGGAAATTGGAGAAGAACCCGCCTTGCAATGCCGAAGACAATACTGCGCGCCGGACTCATCGTCATTGAAGCCTGGTTTGGGGGCTACTGAGGGAGTCCAGGATTAGGGGGTATCCGGACAGCCGGATTATATCCTTTGGTCGGACTGATGGACTATGAAGATACAAGATTGAAGACTTCGTCTCGTGTCCGAATGGGACTCTACTTGGCGTGGAAGGCAAGCTAGGCAATATGGATATGTGTATCTCCTCCTTTGTAACCGACCTTGTGTAACCCTAGCCCCCTCCGGTGTCTATATAAACCGGAGGGTTTTAGTCCGTAGGACATAATAACATACAATCATACCATAGGCTAGCTTCTAGGGTTTAGCCTCTCTGATCTCGTGGTAGATCTACTCTTGTACTATCCATATCATCAATATTAATCAAGCAGGACGTAGGGTTTTACCTCCATCAAGAGGGCCCGAACCTGGGTAAAACATCGTGTCCCATGCCTCCTGTTACCATCCGCCTTAGACGCACAGTTCGGGACCCCCTACCCGAGATCCGCCGGTTTTGACACCGACACCCGTGGTCGCATGGCCATCATCCCATCTAGCTCTGAGTCGCCTGCCTCGTGTTAACAATTGCGGGCCGGCCCAGCCGCTGCCCTCAATCCGAGTCACCTGCCGCTGTTGTTCCTACACTTGGTCATGTCACCGCTATTGGCCTCCGAGCCCTTGATCCTTTGCGACAAGTCGTCGCGACCTCGGGCTTAGCCTCACGTCACATGCCTCGCCGACGCGGCTACACGACCTCAGCTCTCCTCAATCCGAGTCACTGTCGCCTCCGGACGGCGGTCGCGTCGGCTCCAGCAGTCAGTTTCGTCTGTGTGTGCAAAGAAAAGAAAGCGTTGAGCCGGCTGGAAAAGGTCAAAAGCTCTTATTTGTACCTCCTACAAGATCTAATGGATCTGGTCTGCTCCTTCTACAGGCGAGACCTGAGATTCTGTTTGGTAATTTAATCAGTCCGTTCAAATCCACCGGTTGGCAAAGTGCTGCAAAAGGGTCAAGGTTACCAGTGTTTGCATCTTGCATGCCAGGTTTCTCTCCAAAAATTTCTACTAGTGCTACATTAAACAACACAATGGCACAATCTCCAAGAAGGACCATCATCCATCACGTGAAAGACAAGACTAGTCAAAGTGAATGAATCAATTGCTCCATTACTGGTGATACTTTGTTATTACTACTTATCGGTCCAACTCAAGATGGATAGAGAAAGGCCGCGCAAAGACCATGGTGCAAAAATACTACTTCATGAGACGCATCGCGTTGAGCCTAAGCCGCCCGCCTCTACGGTCTCCCCTCGCTTCTGACCTGCCCCTGCGGTGTTGAGCCGCCAGGGTTATATTAAGTCGCCGGTCTATCTGAGCCGCCTCTGTCGCGTTGAACGGATCATCCGTTGTCTGAACGAATCAGGTGATATCTCTTTAAATATATTTTATTAGCACATATTGTTTTTGACAAACAACAATTACTCTCGCTTGTGATATTTTTGATGCAGGACAATTGTTCATTGCAAGAGCGGTGGTTGTGTCATGGGTATATAGCCCGCGCCACCATTATCATGCATCTGACCGTGCCATCAAGCTCGACGAATATATGTGCAAGTTGCCGTTTTTGCAGCCCAATTTATATCAACATGACGCGGCTGACTCGTTCGTCTGCGCCGGTTTACAATGCTGTGGCCAACTCATCTGTCTATATCACCTCTGATATTGCGGTCGTCTTTGTCGTTCGTCTCTCTCGGCCTGGTCTACATCAACACACCAGGTCGTACAGGTCTGCATGAGTTGTTTATTGAGTATGAGCAAGTCACTGCTCGGGTTGCCCAGTTTTCTTTCAACAAAATGGAGGCAAATTATCCTATGTTATCAGCCACCATCTGCACTGGATGGCTCAATGGGCAGGCACACAAATCGCCGCCACTACAGTTTGGTTAACTTCAAACAGCCAGTTGGAAGGAATCATTGGCCGAGTTGCTGACACGGCTCATACGGGATCACTTACAACCCACCGCAGTCACCTCAACCTTCTGTGGATTCACATCACGCTATCAACACCAATGATATACACCCTATGCTATGGTCAAATATGGAGAATCTCAAGCCAACTCCTCGAGTCGCCTTGAGACTCGGAGGCTATGATGACATGACTCAGTAACTGATTGACGGTTTAAAGTAAAGCAAAGTCAAAGACCCCGGGTCATTGAAGGGAAGATAACCTGGTCCCGGAGGCTATTGCTATATTATAGAAAATCTAAAGGCCATCAGAAAATTTCCGACTCAAAATGAAGGATTTCGGTTCAAAATCCGGTTCATGGAAACTTATCTACCACAAAGCTTTGAAGCTCTTAATATCTGGTTCGCAATCCGGTTCAAGGACAATCTGTCTCCCACAAATCTTTGAAGCTTTCAAATCTGGTTTAAAGTTCCGGTTCAAAAAGAAATACATCTCTCGCAAGTTCGAGTTCTCAGGAAAATTAAAGGGACCAAAGAGAGTCAGTTGCAAAGCACAACTCAAACATAGGTACCCTGCTTCAACGACCATTGGGGGCGGATCATATTCGAATCTAGCTTAACCCCTTTTGGATCCGACTCTGATCGTATTCGAATCAGAGTCGTTAAAAAAGTCTCAAGGTCATTTGGGGGCTTCCTGTTCAAACATAGGTCGTATTCGAACCAAAGAGAACATAGCTGTCTGTACCCTCTTGATCGGCACAATGCCAAACCCACCAGTG
This sequence comes from Triticum dicoccoides, assembly GCF_002162155.2. Classification (NCBI taxonomy): domain Eukaryota; kingdom Viridiplantae; phylum Streptophyta; class Magnoliopsida; order Poales; family Poaceae; genus Triticum; species Triticum dicoccoides. The sequence goes on from NC_041384.1 coordinate 660,452,677, forward strand.
GGCTTCTTGATCGTATCCGAATCATAGCTTAACCCCTTTTGGGTCAGAATTTGATCGTATTCGAATCAGAGTTGTTAAAAAACTCTCAAGGTCATTTGGGGGCTTCCTGTTCGAACAAAAGAGAACATAGCTGTCGGTACCCTCTTGATCGGGGCAACGCCAAAACCACTAGGGGGCTTCCCGATCGTATTCGAATCCTAGCTTAACCCCTTTTGGTCTAGCTTACTGATCATATTCGAATCAGAATCCTCGCTCTTTTCTCTGTGTTTGACTTAAATTTTTGAAAACAGTCTTTTGGGTTTGTCTTGAGACTTTTTGTTCATATCTGAAGCATATATGTGGTTTCGATTAACCAGGCTTGACTTTGGATGATAAGTCGCCATCATATGACAATCATAAACATTTGGAAGTTTTGGCTTCTAAAGATTGGGTTATCACCCTTACTGCACATGTATCCTAAACCGGCAGTACGATTCAAATATCACAGGAACCGGTTTTCCAAACCGGATTATATTATTCAAATCTTTAATAGCCAACATGGCTGGATTTTTATCAATAGACTATATTATGATGGAGGTCTTCAAAGTCGCTTCAGCGCAATCGTTATTATTTTATTAATGGACATGATTTATTTTTACAATGGAGGGAATAGTCCCGAGTCGCTGCAAGCTTACAACCCGGCACTTGGGGGCTATATTATTCAAATTGAGATTATATCAAATATGCAAGTCCCATGTCATTGCCAGCATGCACCATGGCACTTGGGGGCTAATGTAAAGTCATTTTTTGATCAATTTATTGAAGACCCGACTCATCCCATTGTAATAAGCCGGCCCTTAGGGGCTACCAATTGCTCCTGTCGAAAATTCAAGGTACACAAGCCTTAATCCATTATATTGAAAGATCCACTACTCAGTTGGTAGAGTACAAAGCTCTTAACCTTGTGGACGTGGGTTCAAGCCCCATGGTGGAGATTACATCATATGATGTTACTATCAATGAATCATATACAAAGTCCCAGCTCAGTAATATCTTACTGAGCCGACCCTTGGGGGCTACATGTTGCTGCTCAAATTTACATGATCATATTTACAAAGTCCCTGCTCATTATTGCATAATGACCCGGCCCTTGGGGGCTACACTGGTTGAAATTTTTATGAGCATAAGGCAATTACAAGTCCCAGGTTGCCGCAAGCATGACAACCCGACACTTGGGGGCTATAGGTGATATGCATATAAGGGAGGAATAACTTCAAACTTTTAGTTTTGAGCAAATTAGGTATTCTATTATTATCAGAGAAATCTGCGAAGTTTATGACCCGGCATCATCATAAGATTAACCAGGCATCATCATAAGATTAACCAGGCATCATTTGTTTATAACCCGACAATTTTGGCAATCATAAATCGGCAAGATCTACATCTTTAATACGGCTGAATATCAGTTGAATATTTTAAGACCAATATTTTTGTCAAATCAGAGCATTGAAGGCCGACTCAAATGGATTATTTCTTATAATATTTCTTTACAAGAGCCAATGTCAGCAAATGGATTATGAAGCTGGCCTATTGACCCGGATTTTCCAGGAGAAAATGTCAAGGACTTAAGGATGATCAGGTGCTGGCTTACAAGAATATTTAACCCGGAGCACAACTTGTCAAATTTGTTCTTGTGTTTATGTTGCAGAATCAGTTTAACATGGATAAATCCAAATTAAACTAGGGGCTAATGTCGGGGATATAACCCTCGGTATAAACCACCGAATGTATGACCTGACTGGAGCTTGGCGACTCACTGGCGACCCGCTTGGACCTGGCGGTTTACATTTCATCGGAGACCCGGTGGGCGGGTTAGATGGACGACAAGGCCCAAGGCCCAGTAGGCCGGTTCATGTGATGGTGGGCCGGCTTAAGCGGAAAGCGTAAGGAATATTCCCTTACAAAGGAAGCAAGACTAGGACTCCACTTATAGAGTAATCCTAAACCTACTAGGACTAGTCATGTAACCCGCCCCTTCAACATATATAAGGAGGGGCAGGGCACCCCAAGAGGGACGGAAGATAATCTTTAGGGCTAGACACAATAAGGAGAGCCGGCTTATGCGGCGACTCCATGAGGATCATAATGAGACCTAGCCACAAACATCATGTAGGGCTATTACCGGATGATGTTTCCCGGGGCTCGAATCTATCTAAATTCTTGTCTTGTGTGTTGCCTCTCTCGTCCCGATCAACCCCTCTCAAGCTACCACATAGATGCATTGGCCTCACGACTCAGTCCTCACACTAGGACATCTGCCGTGACAAATCCACGACAAGTGTGCTTAGCGAGTTCCCTTGGCACACCTGTCATGTCAGAAGATTTCCAAAGATGTCCCGGTTCTCACGGATGAACTCGATGAGCGTGCTTTCCTATTTCGGATCCAGATTAGCACTGATGCTGAACTGCTTGGATGAATCGCCAGGAATAAAGTCAACCATCTTGGTATCATCTGCCGATTTAAACTTCAAGACCGGATCATGTTCCGTAGTTGGTTTTTTTCAAAGATGTCATATCTGCCGGATCAACATTGTCCTTATAAAATTTTAACTCCTCCATTGCACAAACCGACTCAGCATAAGCCGCATCACCTTCTTCGCATTCCAAAGCTATCTTTCGGCTCCCATGCACTGTAATGGTCCCCTTGTAACTCGACATCTTGAGTTGTAGATAAACATAACAAGGCTGCGCCATGAACTTGGCATAAGCCAACCATCCAAACAGAGTGTGGTATGGGCTGTGAATCTTGACTACTTCAAAGGTCAACGTCTCTGACCTAGAGTCATGATCATCTCCAAAAGCAACTTTTAGAGCTATCTTACCAACAGGGTATGCCGACTTACCAGGCACCATGCCATGGAAATTAGTGTTCGACGGTTTAAGATTTTTATCCATCAACCCCATGCGACGGAAAGTTTCATAGTAAAGGATATTGATGCTGCTCCCTCCGTCCATGAGTACCTTGGTAAACTTATGCCCTCCGACTTGAGGTGCGACCACTAATGCCAGGTGACCCGGATTATCAACCCGGGGCGGGTGATCTTCCCGACTCCACACAATGGGCTGATCAGACCAGCGCAAGTAACGGGGAACTGCCGGTTCAACAGATACTGCCCACTGCCCTCTTATGAATCTTCTGATCCCGTTTGCATAAACTTGTGGTGAAGACGTGGTACTGCCCACAGTTCAACTGCTTTGGGTTACTCTGATACCCAGATTGCTGCTATTGATTCCCCTGACCTGATTGTTGATGGTAACCACCCAGACTGCCTTGATTGCCTTGATTACCCTAGAATCCAGAGTTAGGACCGCCACCGCCATAACCTGGTCCATGAGAGCCAGATCCTGAGCCACCACCCGGCCCATGATTGCCTTCAAAGAGATTGGAATTTTTGTACTCCTTCATGATGAAGCAGTCTTTCCAAAGGTGGCCAGATGGTCTTTCTCGCGTCCCATGCCTTGGGCAGGGTTGATTTAACATCTGCTCAAGATTAAAGCCTAAACCTCCGGGTCATGGGGGCGGTTTACGTTTACGACACTGACCATTATTCTGCGTGTTGGTGTTAGCCACAAAGTCCAAACTGTTATCAGCTTTGTGCTTACCATTACCTCCCTGATTCGCTAGATTATGTTGTTGCCCTCTAGTGCTGCTGCTCTTCTTTCCCTTTCCCGGCTTTTCCTCATCCGACTCGGGGTCTTTGGTACCATCAGAGTCAGCATACTTAACCAGAGCCGCCATGAGTGTCCCCATGTCATTACAGTGGCATTTGAGCCGCCCTAATTTCTGCTTTAGGGGTGTGAAACGACAATTGTTCTCCAACATCAAGACTGCTAAATCGGCATTGATACGATCCGACGAGTGTAGGATTTTTGAGACCCGGCGCACCCAATGGGTTGTCGACTCACCTTCTTCTTGGACACAAGAGGCTAAATCCACAATTGACATGCGTTGCTTGCATGTATCCTTGAAATTCTGGATAAACCGGGCTTTTAACTCGGCCCATGACCCGATGGAATTGGTAGGGAGCCCTTTCAACCAAGTGCGGGCCATTCCCTCCAACATTAGGGGGAAATATTTAGCACACGCAACATCGCTAACATCTAGCAATTCCATGGCTATCTCATAACTCTCAATCCATGCTTCAGGAGGTAAATGGGCCGTATAGTTAGGCACCTTGCGAGGACCCTTGAAATCCTTGGGCAAACGCTCATTACGTAGAGCTGGTACTAAACATGGCACACCCAAATTCCTGAAGTTTACACACTGAAGTTGTCGGACGAACTGGAGAAGGTTGATGGGCCGCATACTGCGCCACTAGCTCAGCCTCTCGACGTGCTCTACCTTGATCCACCACATTTTGAGCATCAGCACCATCGCCCGTCGGGTTATGTCCACGGGGTGGGTTATGGTTCCGCCTGCTGCTTGACACAACCAGTTCATCGATATGCCTGCTATAACTCTGACTCGGGCGAGGGGTGGAATGAATCCTATCATGACTGTAAGAATAAGCCTGCTGCGGAACCAGTGCTGTCTGAAGGAGCTCTCTAGCCCTCCATGTTTCAACCACCATCGGAGACTCGCCTTCAACCGGGAGAGCCGCCAATCATGACGCTACCGCGATCATGTTATCCAAAGGGTTAGAGTAATGACCCGGTGGTGTCGGCACGTGCTGCGGCAGGTTACTGTTCTGACGAGGCGGGCCCATCGTGTGCGGCTGAACCGGCATACCCGTCCCAGGTGCTTCGGCCCGGTTTACCACTGCCGGGTTACTGGTTCCTGCTCCTGGCGTGTTAAAGAGATTTCTTGCCTCGTAAACCGAGGGCAGATGAGTCTGATGCCTCTGCATCATGACTTTGTTTGAAGTGTTCTGATCTAGCATGAGCCGGTAAGACTGCGACTGAATCCGTTGTGCCTGAGCATCCAAAGCAGCCCGCTCCTCGGCCATCCTAGCATTTTCCGTGCTTAGCTCCTCCTTGGCCTGCGCTATCTCATCGCGCAATTTTGCGACCACCGCATTATGCTGATCATGATCCGCCGGGTTAACCACTGCTGTTTACAATGCTGTCAGCTTATCCAGTAAGTCAGTTAAGACCTGACCCGATGGGCGCACCGGGTCTCATGCCACGGCAGCCGTTGCCGCTGCTGACCCGGAAATCAGCTCTGCTGCCGTCAACGAGTGTTGCACGGGCTGTGTACCGGCCAAGAAGATTGCAACCTGGTTCGGTGGCTCACAGGGGTCCAAAATACTATCGCCATCAGAACAGCCCCCGAGCCGGCCGTCTTGCAGTTGATACAATGACTCGGTCTCACCGATGGACGACTCATCATCAGAGTAAACAACCGTCTGACCACGAGATGCCGATCTATCCTCAGATTCCGCTCCATGGATAAATCCCATGAAAGCATGATTCATGGCGGGCCGAACAAGGGCAGGTCTCGCACGCTGAGCTGTCTCGATGATGTTGGTGCAGATGTTCGGCTCAGGGCCCGGTTCGCCGATCTTGCCGTTGAAGACATGAATTCCGCCAAAGGGGACCCGGTACCCATACTCGATTGAGCCAGCCTCGGGGCCCCAGCCTGCGTCATCAATGTAGAGCTTGCCGCGACGACTCCTAGTCATCCGGCCCATGGTGTATCCCTTGATCCCTTCGAAGTTGCCCTCTAAGAACTTGAAACCACCGTGCGATAGCCTCACGGTGGGCGCCAACTGTCGTGGAATTGTCACGGCAGATGTCCTAGTGTGAGGAATTAGTCGTGGAGCCATCACAATGATATTAGCTTAAAGGGGTTAATCAGGACAAAGGACACAAGGAGTTTATACTAGTTCGGCCCCTTGCGGTGAAGGTAAAAGCCTAATCCAGTTGGAGGTGGTATTGCTAGGGTTTCGATGACCAGGGAGCGAATACGCTTAACCTGGCTCTTGATCTGTTGTTTCTTGTCCCTAAACCGCCGCCTGGTCGTCCCTTTATATACACAGGTTGACGCCCGGCGGTTCACAGAGTCCCGGCCGGCTCATAAACGTGTCTGGTGCGGTCTCTACTCTTTCCTATCTTACAATACAAGTCATACACCTATGGCGGTTTACATTTACGGGCCCTAATCCGCCTTTGGGCTTTGGGCCTCCTTATTAAGTCTCCTTGGTGAGTCTCCATCTTCTATATCTTCATGGTCTTCAATACTAGTAAACCATCATGAGCATAACCCGTCCACTCTTGGGCGGTTTATACTCAATAGTTATATCCCAACAAGATCCAATCTAGACACCATCTCAGATGGGGTTCACCGCCTCCATTGGTGCCTCTCCGATGATGCGTGAGTAGTTCTTTGTAGACCTTCGGGTCCGTAGTTAGTACCTAGATGGCTTCATCTCTCTCTCTCTCTCTCTCTCTCTCTCTCTCTCTCTCTCTCTTGATTCTCAATACAATGGTATCTTGGAGATCCATATGATGTAACTCTTTTGCAGTGTGTTTGTTGGGATCCGATGAACTTTGAGTTTATGATCATATCTATCTTTTTATATCCATGAATGTTATTTGAGTTTCTTTGATCTCTTATATGCATGATTTCTTATAGTATCATATTTCTTCTCTGATATTTGGGTTTTGTTTTGCCAACTTGATCTATTTATCTTGCAATAGGAAGAGGTGCTTTGTAGTTGGTTCGATCTTACAGTGCTTTATCCCAATGACAGAAAGGGAAACGACACGTATGTATCGTTGCTACTAAGGATAAAACAATGGGATCTATCTCTACATAGATAGATCTTGTCTACATCATGTCAATGTTCTTATTGCATTACTCCATTTCCCCATGAACTTAATACACTAGATGCATGCTGGATAGCGGTCGATGTGTGGAGTAATAGTAGTAGATGCAGGCAGGAGTCGGTCTACTAATCTTGGACGTGATGCCTATATAATGATCATTGTCTGGATATCTTCATAATTATTTGAAGTTCTATCAATTGCCCAACTGTAATTTTTTTACCCACTATTTGCTATTTTTCTCGAGAGAAGCCATTAGTGAAACCTACGTCCCCCGGGTCTTCTTTCTCATATTATTTGCCTTTGCGATCTACTTTTATTTGCATTTATTTTCAGATCTATTAAACCAAAAATACAAAAATACTTTGCTGCACTTTATTTTATTTGCGCTCTATTTATCCAATCCATTACAACTTTTTCCCATCACGCACCAATTTCTGGCACCGTTATCCGAAAGGGATTGACAACCCCTTTAACACGTCGGGTTGTGAGGATTTGTTATCTGTGTGCAGGGACTGTTTACGTTGTGTTGCTTGGTTCTCCAACTGGTTTGATAACCTTGATTTCATATCTGAGGGAAATACCTACCGCCGCTGTGCTGCATCATCCCTTCCTCTTTGGGGAAATACCGACGTAGCTTCAAGCGACCTCAAAAGGAATTTATGGCGCCGTTGCCGGGGAGGATCAAGTCAAGATAGTCTCCCGGCCACGTGCCATTTTTGGCGCCGTTCCCAGGGAGGATCTTCAACATATACCAGGTTCCTAATCACAAATCTCATCTCCTCACAATTTACATTATTTGCCATTTGCCTCTCGTTTTCCTCTCCCCCACTTCACAAAAAAATGCCGTTTTATTCGCCTCTCTTTTCCGTTCGCCGTTTTCTTATCGGATATGTTTTTGCATGCAATCTTGTTATGTGGCCATCATGACTCAACAGAACACCAAGTTATGTGATTTCTCAAATACCAACAACAATGATTTTATTGGCACTCTGATTGCTCCTCCTGACGCTAGTGCAGAGTCTTGTGATATTAATACTTCTTTGTTGAATCTCGTTATGAAAGATCAATTTTCCGCTACTCCTAATGAGGATGTCGTGTCCCATCTTAATACCTTTGTGGAATTATGCGATATGCAAAAGAAAAAAATATGTGGACAATGATGTGGTGAAGATGAAATTATTTCCATTTTCCTTGCGTGATCCTGCAAAAATTTGGTTCTCTTATTTGCCTCGCAATAGTATCAATTCTTGGAATAAGTGCAAAGATGCTTTTATCACTAAGTATTTTCCTCCCGCAAAAATTATTTCCCTTAGAATCCAGATCATGAATTTCATGCAACTTGAACATGAGCATGTTGCACAATCTTGGGAAAGGATGAAAGTGATGCTAAGGAATTGCGTAACTCATGGGTTAAATCTTTGGATGATCATACAAATTTTTTATGCGGGGTTGAATTTTGTTTCTTGTAATCTTTTAGATTCTGCCGCGGGTGGTACTTTTATGGAAATTACTTTGGGTGAATCTACCAAATTGCTTGATAATATTATGGCAAATTATTCGCAATGGCATACCAAAAGAGCTCCTACTAGTAAAAAAGTTAATTCGGTTGAAGAAGTTTCTTCTTTGAGTGAAAAAGTTGATGCTCTTGTGAAATTGGTTGCTAGTAGAAGTGCTCCTATTAATATTATTGATATGCCTTTGTCTACTTTGATTGAGCAAAATAGTGATGCCATAGATGTGAATTTTATCTCTCGAAATAATTTCAACAAAATTCTTATAGAGGTAATTTTAATCCTAGGCCTTTTCCTAGTAATTCCTCTAATAATTATGGTAATTCCTATGGAAATCAATCTTATAATAATAATAGGAACACCTCTGATCTTGAGAATAATATTAAAGAATTTATCAACACTCAAAAAGTTTTCAACACTTCCATAGAAGAAAAGTTGAGTAAGATTGATGATTTGTGTAGAAGTGTTGATAGAATTGCTCATGATGTGGAAAATCTCAAGATGAGCTTTTTTGTGCCTAAAGTAGATGAATCAATTAAAGCTCTTTATGTTTCTATGGATGAAAGTAAGAAAAGAACCGCTATGCTTAGAGATAAAGAGAGTTTTTAGAAAAAAACGTTTTCTAGTGATTTCTTTCGCAAAAGTGATGAAGATCTTAAGATGATTGGTGTTTCTTATATTGATTCCTTGTTTATTAAAGTTAAGATTGATGAAAAAGGGACTGGAGAACAGTCAACTTTAGGTAGAAGGCATCCCAATATTTCGGAGGGTGAAAATCTTGTTGAGAAAATTGATGAAAGTGGGTTTGGAGAGGTCAAAACTTTAACTAGTGATGTGCCCACTCTTTTGGATTACAAAGACTTTAATTATGATAGTTGCCCTTTGATTGATTGTATTTTTTTGTTGCAATCCATGATAAATTCACCCCATGCTTATGAACAAAATAAAACTTTTACTAAACATATTGTTGATGCTATGATGAAAGCTCTTGAAGAAAAATTGGAATTAGTAGTTTCAATGCCTAGAAAATTGCATGATGAATGGGAACCTACTATCAAAGTCAAGATTAAAAATTATGAGTGTTTTGCTTTGTGTGACTTAGGTGCTAGTGTTTCTACAATTCCAAAATCTTTATGTGATGTGCTTGGTCTTACTAATATTGAAGAATGTTCTTTGAATTTGCACTTGGCGGATTCTACTATTAAAAAGCCTATGGGAAGAATTAATGATGTTCTTATTCTTGCAAATAGGAATTATGTGCCCATAGATTTTATTGTTCTTGATATTGATTGCAATCCGTCTTGTCCAATTATTCTTGGTAGACCGTTTTTCGCACTATCGGTGTCGTGATTGATATGAAAGAAGGCAATATTAAGTTCTAATTTCCTTCGAGGAAGGGTATGGAACACTTTCCTAGAACCAGAATTAAGCCACCTTATGAATCAATAATGAGGCATCTTATGGATCTCGAACCAAAGATGACAAAACTTAGATCCTTGCTTTATGCCTAGCTAAGGGCGTAAAACTAAAGCGCTTGTTGGGATGCAACCCAATGAATAAATTTTATTTTTGATTTTTGATTTTTGTTCTTGAGTGTTATCAAAATTATGCTCCTGTTATGATTGTGCTTTTTATGTTTTAATTAGTGTTTGTGCCAAGTAAAGCCTTTAGGATCTTCTTGGGTGATAGTTGTTTGATCTTGTTGAAAAAACAGAAACTTTTACGCTCACGAAATTAATTTTAATTTTTTACCAGAGATAGATAAAATACCCATTCCACTTGTAGTAGATCAATATACAAATTTCCCAGGTCTTCCTAGTTTTTCAAAAAAATGGAGTTACGGAAGTATTCCAAATAGTCAGATTGCTACAGACTGTTCTGTTTTAACAGATTCTGTTTTCTTTGTGTTGTGTGCTTATTTTGATGGCTCTATGGTTTTATTTGATGAGTTTTTGCCATAGAAAAGTTGGAATACAGTAGATATAATACAAAAACAAAATATGAATTGGTTCGATACAATACTTATAGTAGTGATTTATTATTCTTATAATAACGGATCTCACGAAGGTTTTGTTGTGTTTTGTGTGATTGAAGTTTTCAAGTTTTGGGTTATCTTACGATGGATGAAGGAAGGATGGAAGAGCCTAAGCTTGGGGATGCCCTGGCATCCCAAGCTATTATCCAAAAATGAGCACCCAACTAAGCTTTGGGATGCCCCCGAGTGGCATCCCCGCTTTCTTCCAACGACCATCGGTATTTTACTCGAAACTATATTTTTATTCGTCACATGATATGTGTTTTGCTTGGAGTGTATTGTATGATATGAGTCTTTGCTTGTTTTATTTTGTGTATTAAGTCATCAATCCTTGCTGGGCACACCTATTTGAGAGAGCCAAAATTATGTCATGACTTGTTAGAATTGCTCTCTTTGCTTCACTTAAATTTTTATGAGCTATGGACTTGCTCTAGTGCTTCACTTATATCTTTTTGAGCACGGTGTGCTTTAGTATTTTTGAAGAAATGCTCTCTTGCTTCACTTAGACTTATTTGAGAGTTAGTAAAATTTTCAAGAAATTCTCTCTTGCTTCACTTAAATTAATTCGAGAGAAAGAAAAATTTATTATGCTCATGATCTTCACTTATATTTGTTGGAGCTTGTCAAAAGCAACACATGAAAATTAGTCCCAAAGTGATAGATATCCAATAAGGATATTGTCCTGGTTTTGTCACGGCAGATGTCCTCGTGAAAGGACTTAGTCATGGAGCCATCGCTATGGGTTAGCTTAAAGGGGTTAAACCGGACAAGGGACACGAGAGTTTTATACTAGTTCGGCCCCTTACGATGAAGGTAAAAGCCTACGTCTAGTTGTGATGTAATTGCTGGGGTTTCGATGACCAGGGAGCGAATCCGCTTTGCCTGGTTCTCGAGTTGTTGTTGTCCCTAAACCGCTGTCGGGTCGTCCCTTTATATACATAGGTTGACGCCCGCCGATTTACAGAGTCCCGAGGCCGGCTCGGTCTCTATTCCTTCTAACTTACAATACAAGTTACATATTCATGCCGGTTTATGTCTACAGGCCTTAACCCGCCTTTGGGCCTTAGGCCTTCCTGAAGCGCCACCATCCTTGTCTTCATGGGTCTTTGAATAAAGCAACCATCATGGGGATAATCCGGCCTCTCCTAGCCGGTTTACGCCCGGTGGTAATATCCCCAACATTAGGCCCCAGATTGATTTGAACTTGTTCATGTCAATCTTCAACACTTAGAAAAATTCCCCCTTTGCATCTTCACCTTGATCTTGTAAACCGCCGTGACGTCATCCTCTAGAATCATGATAAATCGCCATGACGTCACTTGTTATTTAAAAGTTATACATCTCACCTTCAGTTAATGAACCTCCGACAATCGAGGCGACCGCTCCGTTATATATCCAATTTTCGGGCTGCTTGATTCTCGCGCCTATCACCTCTCCATTTACCTTATAAATAGGGCCAAGGGTCATTTTCTTTTTCCCCCTTCACCTCCTCGCTTCTTCTTCCTCCTCGCGACGTCCCTGCACCCGAGCGCCGCCGTCATCGTCGAGCTTCGCCTCTGCAGCACCGTTGGCCGCTGCATTGACCTAGTTGCATCAGAGAGACGCGGCGCACCTCCGCTACCTCAACAACTGTTGTAAGCCTTTCCTTCTTTCCTCTGTAGATCCATTAGGGTTCATACGGGTTCATGTCGCTCTCCTCATGTTCTTCGTCAGTCCATAGATAGCAGAGCTCAATCTTGACGTGTTCCGCACAGCAGCTATGGTACTCCTTATCTCGGCCATTTAAACCAAACCTTAAATACCTAATAACTTGATCTAGACCTTTTGTGAACTGCTTCGGGACCAAACCTTTTTAAGTCTCAATATTTTTCCTTTTCCCAACTTACGGTAGATCCAAAATTTCAATGCAATCTTGTGAAACCTATTTTACCTTACTTAGTCATTCTTGCCTTAGATCTGTATCTTCCTTATCTGCATAGGCGGTTTATCCTTGTAGAAAGTAATCTACCATATACCATTAGTCCCCTTGTAAACCGGCTATCCCTTTATCTCCGTTGTCATACTCCGGTTTAATAATATGTGTATACCTCTGTTTCTGCTTATCGCTTTATCATTCATAATTGCATCAGCCTCCGGTTTACCAATTTCACATACTTGGGTCGCCGGTGTTGCCTGTAGGTCGTGATGTGCCTCGAGATGGCCGTCTCCTGTCCCCCTACTCATGGGGAATCTGCTCCTGGGGCGTCGCTCTGCTGCGTCTGGCCCGTCCTCTAGGCACCTTTGGAGGGCGGGGAGTGTGACAACGTACATGCTTCCCTTGGAATCGTCTTAGGCCTAATTCCTATTACTTTAGCGGGATTATTCGTGACTGCGTATTTGCAATACATGCATGGGGATCAGTTGGATCTTTGTTCCTTTTCCCTGTTGTACCTTATGCATCACCATGAATGAATCGTAAACCGGCATTATTTTCTTCCCAGCTTTTTACTTGCAATGGCCAAGCAGTTTTATTCCTGCAATTGGGTTCCCTCCTGGGTTACAGAGGAGCAACTGAACGGAATAGTCAAGATTGGTACCTTACCAAAGAAAAATGAAATCCGGTGGTGAGTTCCTAGGCCGAAAAATCCTCCTACCCCCAAGCAGGGTGAAGCAGTGGTGTTTGTTGATCACATAGGCCGTGGCTTTAAACCGCCCAGATCGAAGTTTTTTCGAGATGTACTTGCCAGCTTTCAGCTCCACCCTCAAGATATTGGACCCAACCCGGTATCCAATATATGCAACTTTCAAGTCTTTTGTGAAGCGTACCTTCAAGAAGAACCAACTGTCGAGCTGTTCTGGGATTTCTTCCATTTAAACCGTCGCACTGAGTTTGTACACGGACCCAATACTGAACTTGGAGGTGTCTCAATTCAGAAAAGGAAAGAGGTTGAGTTTCCTCATTCCAAACTTCATAGTCACCCAAAAGAGTGGAATCAAACTTGGTTCTATTGCAGACACACCTCTCCTGAAGATGAGAACCCTCTGCCGGGTTATCGTGCTCACCGGCTTGCTAATACTCATCCGCTTCTGCAACGACTAAGTGCCCAGGAACGGGCCTCGTATGCACCTCAACTCGCCAAGCTTAAAGCCTTTATGGCCAACGGTTTAACAGGTGTGGACTTCGTCCGTTGCTGGATATCCTGGAGTATCTCGCCGTTAAGTCGCCGTGTCGGTTTAATGTGCGAGTACAGCAACGATGTACAAGACTCCCAACGTCATATCAATATTCAGCTAACAGATGAGGAAGTCACTGAGTCTGTTAAGAAAATGCTGAATGAACCGGAAGCTGTCTGCAGCAAGACCGGGTTAAGCCCCTTTTGCACGCAAAACAAACCGCCCGCTGTAAGCATTGTCTGTACTTCCGCTTTACACCTGATATTTTTGGCCCGTGCAATCTTTGAATACCCTCTGCCCATCTTTAAACAGGGTGATGATCCGTTCTAGAAGAAGAAACCTCAGGAGAAAGCGGTGAAGCCTTCTCGTCCTAAGACGAAAGCTGTCAAGAAAACCACGAAGAGAAAAGCGCCTGAACCCATCGGTTTAGTGCTTGATGACAACCCGGACGAACCAGACGTAGAGGTAGAACTTGATTCACTTGGTTCACTTTTCATGCATCTCATTGACAATGATATTTATGATGAGGACGTTGAGGGCAGCCAAGCTGATGTTGCAGAGGTAATTATCCTTTCCTCCGGTTCAGACTCTCTGCCAACACAAAAAATCCATCAAGCAGTCCAGAAAGTAAGTTTTTCTCACCCTCTTTCTCACTTGGACCCAAAATTTCTTTTGAAGAAGCAGTAGCACGAGGCTCGCCGCATAACCCGACACAGCGGTCGACCGGTTTACCAAACACTCCGGTTCGAAAACGCCGAACAGAGGTCTTACCCACTTCTGACACTTCTTATCCCAAGGCTGGCTATTTCCGACAACCTCTTAATCCATCTGATTTGAATTACCAGGTGACACCTCCTTCATCCTCTGGCGAGTCAACAGCGACACAACTCCCTCCCCTTAAGACCGTTGCTGGGTAAGTTTTAACTGAATCTGTTGACGTTTTGTATTTGCATGCCGTTTTCATCCTTGCATCTTTTCCTTTTTAGAGCTAAAGCTAGACCCAGCAAGAAAACCCGGGTGAATAAACCGTCTGATGATCATGTGGTGACTGAACCAAAGTTGACTACTGAACCAGATGGTCCAAATACTGAAGCCACATTCGATGAACTGCCCCCTTAAGATCATAAATGTTGATGAACAAGTGGAAGTTGACACCGCTGTGCCAGATGATAAACCGACAAGTCCAATCCGGGCTGATGACGGATCTTCTAGTCCAGTGAAGACGACTGATACTCCATCAACTCCAGAAAAGGCTGTTGGAAATAAAGAAGATGAGGTTATCATTACCAGCATTGTCCACACCTCTCCTGGCCAACCTGTTGTATTGGCGAAACATAGTGCCAAAGAAGAACGTGCTGCCATGGAGAAAGGCAAGTGGAGCACCGATTTATCAAGCTATGCCCACTTTAGTGCTCAAGAACTCCACTCTGGCTTTCTAAACCATCTGCACACAAACCGTGATTATGAAGCCGGTTTGGTGAATATAATGAAGGAGCTCTATGAGGTAATGACATAACTTTTCCTTTCTTAAGTCCAATTGCAAATACCAACTCTAGTAGCCCCCAAGGGCCGGTTTAGGGTAGCAATCATAAATCGGGACTTTGTACTATCTCAACCCTTGCATACTTATCCTCCATATGTCAGGTGATCCTTTGAAATAAACCGGTACTTTATCGTTGTATTCCTGTAGTTTTCACTTGTGTAGTCCCCAAGGGCCGGTTTATCTTTCCAAGGTGAACCGGGTCTTTAATCAATGCCTCAACTTTGAACAGATGTACATTAGCCCCCAAGTGTCAAAGATAATGCTTGCATTATACTTGGGACTTGCAAAAATTTCTGATAATAGAGCAAATAGGCATTAGTCCCCAAGTACAAAGTGCATAATTGGTTATGTGCTTGGTACTTCAAATATATACCCCCCACTTGATGATATGTCATTCCTTTATAGGCCGAGCTTAGCAAAAAGGACTCCCAAACCGCTGATCTTCAAGAAAACATCAAGTCTCAGCAAGCGGAGGCTTCCAAAGACATGGAGGAACTGACTAAAGCCTTAGCAGCCATGGAGAAGCTGAAGGAAAATTTTAAGTAGGAACATGCTGATTGGGATGCCCAGAAGGCCGCTTTAGCCAAGAAAGCCGAAGACGTTGAATCAGCCCTTAAACCAGTGGTTGAGGAACTAACCGGTTTAAAGCGGCAAATAAACGCTATGACTTCTGCTGTATTTGGTAAGCGCCCTCATCTGGCATGATCCAAGTCCCCTTTAACTTAGCAGTCACCGGTTTACTGATGCTCACAAAGCTACAGGGACCCGCATTACCCATCTGGGGTCCGATATGCGGATGAAGCTGAAAGCAGCCTACACCTTGATAGGACAATTGTATTCCGGATCCCAACGGGTTATCTGCACTGCTACGTACAACTGGCCCCCTCCATCGTTGATAAAAGAAACCATTGAGAAGCTTTCCATACTGCCTGCCCAGCTAAAGGAACTTAAAAAACCAGTTGCAAGGTCAGGCGCATTGACTGCGCTAATCCGGGCCAAGGCATGGATTCCAGATCTTGAACCGGCAGATATCGGCCAAGGCTACCCCAGCGTGAAGGAGGATGGTACAAAATTCAACAATGATGATCTCCGAAGGCTGACAAGGGAGATGCGGCCTATATCAAGTAAATTGGTGGATGACATAGATCTGTCTCATTATCCACCGGTTTACGATGTTGATCAGAAAAAATGTCCTACGTCGATTCATGATATAGTGGATCTTGTTCCGCCAATCCATAAGCACACTTATGCTCTTCACATTGATCCTTCTCCTCTTATAAGTGAAGAAGCCGTATTCCAAGCGTTAACCGGAATCTATTGGACAACAATTGATTTCCAGCCATTGGGTAGAGAGGAGGAGGATGCACCAACTCAAGATGATCCGCAATCTTCAAGTTGTCCTAATGATGAATCTTAAACCAGTGGCTGGTTTAGCTGTCGCCGTCTGCCACTTGTTATCTAAACAATTATTCCTGGAGGGCCTTTGAAGCGCCTTGTAATAGGCTAGTTCAAACACTTGCTGTTATGCCATCGAGCATATTTATTTTGCTTGATACTGATAACTCGCCCTGCCTTTGGGATCTATTATATGCATAGTCCATTGTGGCTTTTATTTAACTTGTTCCTGCATAGAAGAACTTGAAAGTGTCCTAGTGGTTTACCACTGGACGGGTCATGATGCCCAAAATATATACATGGCTTGGATGGATAACCAAGATTGTAATAACCAGATATAAAATAGATGATACCTGTGATATATCTCGTTGGCTGACCGACTGTTGTTATCATAAGGGTGATAACACCAATCTGGAGTATTGATGACTCCTTGAATCCTTGTCGGTTCACACCAAAACTGTACCGGGTTATGATAAACACTGGTTTGTCCATATAATTCTGGTAACTTCTAGCCAGGACCAGACCGGATCAAATTATTGCCGGTTTTAGAACTGATCATGCACTGACAACTGAGCGTTAAAAGCCATGCCGGGTTGTAATAAACTCCGGTTTATCAAAAAATATTCATAAATCCCTTCGCAAAAATTGTTAAAACTGTCACAGCCCTAGCATTGGCCTTGCTTGCCATTGCATCATCATCTTGCATCATGTTTAAATTTCTCAGAAACTTGAAATGGGGACTGACCAAACCCTAGCACCAAATGAATTCAAATAGGCTCAAATAAAATCACTTCCAATAAACCCAAAGTGACTTCAGGAAAAGTCCATCATTTTTGAAATTGGTGAAAACCTCTGACAAAAATTGGTGCATATTTTCCCTAGGCCATTTCAGGTTTTTGGATTAAATCATAAGTATTTGAATTGGAGCATCTAATGGCTATAAATATTTTAAATGCTTCAATAATTCTCAGAACATTTGAAGGCTGTTAGTAAACATTTTAAAAGTGCCCACAAATTTTCTCAGGAGTTTTAAAAAATGGTTTAGTGTTATTACTAAATCAAAAACAGAAAAGCAAAATAGAAAACATAAAGTAAAGAGAGAGAGAGAGAGTTACCTGGGCTTTCAGGCGGCCCAGCTGGCTGGCCAAGCCCAACTCCCCGCCTGTCGTCTTCTCCCTCATCCCAGTGGGCACGAGGGCGTGTGGCCGCCGCGCGCGCCCACGCGCTTGGCCACCTCTTGCTTATGCCAACGTCCTAGACTGCTCTAGACGACGCCACACGCCCCCTGACCTCTCTCTCTCTCACCCGCAGCTCCTCCCCTCCTCTGGCTCCCTTCCCCTCTCTTCCCGAGCGCACCAGAGGTCGCCGCCGTGCTCTGCCGCGGCCATCGGCCACCCCACGCCTCACCAACGCGCCCAGAAGCTCCGCCACTTCTTCCTCGACCGCCTCACCGAGCCACGCCCCGCCGGAGGCCCACGAACGTCTTCACCGAGCTCGTCTTCGACCTCCTGACGAAGAGATCGCCTCCGCCGCCCCGCTCGCTTCGGACCTCCTCCAAGCTCGTCGTCTGCATCGCTGCAATCTCTGTGAGGCCACGGTCCGAACCCCCCTTTCCTTCCCCTCGCTTGCATGTTGTAGCCGCTGCGTCACCGATGACCGTAACCGCCGCCGCCTGAGCTCGTCGCCGACGCAGCTCCGTTGACCAAATGGTCGCCCCGGCGAGTCCAAACCTCTCCCCGCACCCCGTAGAGCCTCGCTAGTGCATCCGCTCGCCCTCTAGCACGCCGCATCAGCAAAACCACCGACGCCCGAACTTCGGTGGCGGCAAAAGAGCTCGCCGCTATCGGCTTAGGCCACCCCAGCTCCTCCCGTTCGCTCCATTAGATGCGCCGCATTGCCAGCTAGCCGTAGCCGCAAACCACGAGTAAAACGGTGTGCTGTAGAGCATTCCTGTGCCGCCCCGTCGTCTCTGTCGTCGCCGGCGACAAGCCGTGGACCAGGTCCGGCGGGTTTGACCTCGTTTGACCGGGGTTTGACTTCCCCCTGACCCACTGACGTGTGGGCCAGGCCCCTGCTTAATTAAGCAATAGATTAATTAGCGTTAATTAACTTAGTTAGATAGGTTAGCCTCTGACATGTGGGCCCAGGCCTTAACTAAACTAGATTAGGTTTAGTTTAATTTTAATTAACCCTATTAGTTAACTATGTCACTGACGTGTGGACCCCACACGTCAGGTTTGAACCGGACCAGCCCTGTTGACTTGCTGACATCATCATGACGTCGGGCTGACGCAGTAAATACTTTCTGGAATTTTGAAATAAATCAGAAATGATTTATTATTTTCAGAAAAAACACAAAACTTCTAAAAATCATATTAAATCAACCGTAACTCCAAATAAAATAAATTATATATGAAAAATTATCAAAAAAATGCAATCTATCCATTTATGCTACTTTCATGCATGTTAAACCAACTTATACCCATTGTATAAGTGAAAACATGATAATGGCATTTTAAATGCTAAATATGGAGTTTGCATATGAACCCTTGGTCCATATGGACTTCATTTAAATTGTTGCTAGATGCATTAGTGTAAATCATAACATTATTGCCATGTCATGATCATGCATCATATTGTGCATTGCATTGATCGTGTTTCTTCTTTGTTTACCGGTATTGTTCCCCCTCGTTAGACGTTGTTCCGACGTTGTGATCATTGACACCGATGAAGAGCTGTACTATCTTCAGAAGTGCCAGGCAAGCAAAACCCCCTTGTTCATTCTGATACAATCCCACTCTCTCGCTCCTGCTCTCTTCTACTGCATTAGGACAACAACGATTCAACTGTTAGATGCTGCGGTAGTTGAACCCCTTTCCTCTGCATGGCCTGTCATTGCCACAGTAAATAGATGAAACCCACTAGCATGAGTAGGAATTGTTTGAGCCCTGATGTGCCTACTCATTCATGCTTGTTGTCATGCCTGCTACTGCTTAGAGTTGAGTCAGGTCTGATCCATCGGGAATGAATTGGAATGTGGTGAACATGTCCTACCTTTGAGAGCTAAGTGTGTGAACACGATTTGGTAAAGGTAGCGGTGAGAGGCCATGTAGGAGTACATGGTGGGTTGTCTCATTGCAGCCGTTCTCAGGAACTGGGTTCTGTGTTTGCGATCCATGAACAGTTACTACCACACATTGGGTTCCGGTAACTTGGCCCCTCTCAGCTTATTAATCAACTCGATCTCTGTCCAGGAGTTGCAACTAGTTTCTGGTGATTGTAGGTAGTGTTAGTAGTCTACCAAGTGGCACCTAGTACAGGTGAACTTGGGACAGACTAGGCACTGTGGCACGGTGTACCAAGTGGCACCCGAATGGTGGGCTTGGGGACCCTGCACACATCGTTTGGGGTCGTGAGCGACACCCCGGCCGGATCTCCTTGCGGATGGAACCCGAATAGGCGATAAACCTGGACGAGAGACTTGTGTGGTTAGTCAGGTCATGGCCGACTCCCTCGCCAGGCTTCCGCTTGAAGGTTGCCGAGGTACACGACATGTACATGGTGGTAAGTGGCGAGAGCGTGTGTGAAGAAGTACACCCCTACAGGGTTATCATTATCTATATGAATAGCCGGATTCCTCGGATATGGAAACTTGGACCCCTTGCATAGTTCATAGACAAGTGAAAGTGGATACTCTAAAATGCGCAAGATAAGCGTGAGTGCTATGGATGGTGTTCTTGTAGGGAGATGGGAGCGGATCCATAGTGGTGTATAGATATGGTGAAAATGTGGACTCATGTGCGCCACCTCAAAAGAGTTACTTGCAGTCATAGTTTAGGATAGCCACTGAGTCAAAGCTGGCTTGCTGTAGTCAAACTCCACCACCCCCCTTTGTTGATACTGATGCATATGTAGCTAGTTCTGATATAAGTCTTGCTGGGTACATTTGTACTCACGTTTGCCTATTTTATGTTTTGCAGAGAGACGTCAGTCTCGCTAGTAGTTCCGTGTGGACTTCGACGTTTAGCTTGATACCTCAGCTACGATCTTGTGCCCTCGATAGGATCTTGTAGATAGTCAGGCTTCTCAGCATTTTTCATTTGTAGATGTCTGTACTCAGACATGTTAAGCTTCCGCGTGTGCTTTGACTTGTATGCTCTGAATGTTGGGTCATGAGACCTATGCTTGTAATATCTCGCTCCTCGGAGCCTAATGAATAAATACTTGAGTCATAGAGTTATGTTGTGATGCCATGTTGTATTTACACATATCAAGCATATTGTGTGTATGATTGAAATGCTTGGTATGTGTGGGATCTGACAACCTAGTTGTTCATCCTTGGTAGCCTCTCTTACGGGGAAATGTGGTCTTGTGCTTCCATGAGCCATAGTAGTCCGCTACAACCCGGTTCACCAGAGTCTTGCTAGCCTAGCACTACTGCTCCGGAACACTTAGACTGGCCGGCATGTGATTCACTTCGTTCCTGTGTCTGTCCCTTCGGGGGAATGTCACGCAGTGACATCCGGAGTCTTGCTAGCCTGTTACAGCCTGGGTTCCCGGAGTCCTGTTAGCCCAGTTGCTACAGCCCGGATTCACACGTTGTTGACTGACATGCTCGATGTTGATTCATGTATGCCTGTCCCCGTAAGTTAGTGCAACTCTGGGTTCACGACTAGTCATGTCGGCCCGGGTTCTCTGTCATATGGATGCTAGCGACACTATTATATACATGAGCCAAAAGGCGCAAACAGTCCCGGGCCATGCTAAGGCGACACCCGTGGGGATACCATGCGTGAGGCCGCAAAGTGATATGAGGTGTTACAGGCTAGATCGGTGTGACTTAGAATCGGGGTCCTAACAGCTTTGGTATCAGAGCCTGACTACCTATAGGATTACCAAGCCATACTGGTCGAAGTTGAGTCTAGAAATGCTTTAGCTATATAAGGGAATTGATTGTGGAAGGGAACGTAAGGCTCTTTTACTCCTTTACCTTTTGCCCTTCTGATCTGAGTCAACCTCTTCTTTTCTACGGGGTTAAGAAACCAGGCCTTCTCATCTATCTATCAGGATGATGTGTTACTAATCCATAGACTTATAGGATTGATGGATTCATGTCTCAGTTCAGTTTCCAGTACTTCCATGTGTTCATAGTTGGTCTCGGAACCTTGATATTGTGATGTTGAGTGGTTATGCCACCATTTTTCAGGATGTCTCAAATCTTTTTGAGCATTTACAGCCGTTATGCTGTCCGAGTCATCCTAGGTTACTAAATAGTCTGATGCATTTGCAAATCCTTTCTTTCCGTTCCCGATGTCCTTTTTGGTCAGAATAAGCACACTAACCGGTGCTTTGAGGTACTCTATTGCCTTGGTATATATGTTGGGGCTATTATTATGACCCTAGGTGTTTTAGGGAGTCACCTAGTAATCTAGCCATGTTTTGTGTTCCCGGTGTGATGATTCTGTCCACCATTCTCGAAAGCATCCCGTGATGCCATTTAGTAGTAGGTATTCTACTCCTGGGTTCTTGACCCAAGATCCACTCTAATTACCTCGTGTTGATAGTGTTGCTTGTACCTTTAGGATATTAGTAATCTTTGTGATAGTCTTCGAGGTTCGTGGTATATCATTCTTCCAAATACCATGAACCATCATGGCAGAAGTTCTTTTGAACCAAAAGATCACAACCAGGGTGCTCTTGAGGAGTACTCCATCCATATTGTGAATCTGCCAGTCCCTTTTCTTCTGCATGGGTTATCTAGAAGAAATATGCTGAACTTGTTTGACATACTAATCTATGCATCCATAACCCAAAAAATCATATGTTCTTTGAGTTGTCCCTCATTAGTTGTTTTCTGACCTCCGACTATCAATTTGTAGTTAGGAGTAGTCATGCATTCGTGTTATAGATGCCTATTATCCTTGTGGTTTGACAAGCCATTCTATTCCAGAATGACTAGGAGAAAAAATCTCCAGCACCTCGTCCATTTCTTGGACTGGTCAAAGTAGTTGTATTTCGTAGATCAAAATGCCAATCCAGCTTTTGCTCTATTCTACCTTGGAGTGTTACCATCTTTATGTCAAGAATATCATGAGAATTGCACCACCTCTTATGAATTCTTGACGCAGTGATACTTCTCGCCATCATTATTCATTCCTCGGTCCCGTGTTGTTGTAACCGAAATGCCGACAAGTGAATTGATATGTGTGAAATCAATACTCCGAGCAACTCGTTGCTTTGTAGTAAATGGACAATATTCTCATTCTTAGAGTGTTGATTATTAAATCATCATCCTAAGATTGATCGTGCTACCTAGTCCTTATTTTGGGTGCACTCTTCGATCCATGAGTTGGGATTGTGTCAATCCCTCACTCTCTCGATCATATCTTCTTGCCCTGAAAAGTAAGATTGTTCTCGAGCTTAGATTCATATCGGTGGTTCGTGATTTTCTGGATATCTTCACGGAAGTATCACTAGGTCATTCCCTGACCGATATGGTGAGTTCGTGATCAAGTTGGTTTACCAATAAACCACTTTTTCTCCAAGAATCCGTGTTGGATACCCTTGAGCTAGTTGGTTAAGCTAAACAACAACTTGGAGAGTTGGAAGACAAAAGCTAGCCCGACTTAGTTCATTACAAAGGGATATCCTCGTCTTTGTGTGTTAGTTGAAGAAAGATGATATCTTCATCGATTGTTCCTCGTGATCGGTTGTTGGATCTGTTGTCTTGTCAAAAATTTGATTTGAGTGTGGGCTATCCTCAAATCAAATCAGAACCAACGATATTCGTAATGTTGTCTTACTCGTGGTTGACTCCTCGAGCACACACCATTACATCTTTTGGTCTGACCAATACTATCACATTGTTCACATAATGGTGGAAGTCCAGTGATATGGAAATTCAGATGAGTTGCTCTTGAGCCCATCAGCAACATTTTGTCTCCTCCATGATTTGTGTTGAACATCCAGCTAGTGTTGGAAACTTGTGTAAGCATTTTCTTCATGCCCCGTTCATGAAGTATATGTTTGGATGAAAGAAGTGACTTCCTTTGATTCACGTGCATTTGATGTAAGTTGCTGCCGTGAATTCAAGAAAGTTTGTTTTGCTTCCTCTGGAATCATCCCAAGTTAGTCATGCATGTGCGAAGTATTCTATGGTCTGATAGACTGATCATCTTCATTCCATATGTATCCCCTAGCACACCAAGCCACTGATTGACTTGTTCAAGGAAAAGGAGTTATCGTTCTATCCTAGGTCATGCACAAGATTCCGTTGTCCTCGTTGATGGTTCCCAACCTGAACTCGGTAGTGTTTTATTATAAGACTACTACGTGGTCATGCTTGTCTGGGACAGCGTGTTCACATGTAAGTAGCAGAACTCGCTCATGTTTTGGAGCTTGCTATCGTAGTTTATTCCCCGAGAATCTCGCAACGCCGTCTCGTCGATTTGTGTTGCAAACTTTCGTTTTCCCTTCTAGACTTGATGAGTCTGGATTATTCTGACACCAACCAGATCTGAATCTCAGGCAGATATGATGGTTGGAATGTTTCCCAAGAACTATACTATTGGTCCCCCTGTAACCCGCTAAAGTGGATGTCGTGGTCAACACACAAGCCGGAAGAACTGTTATTGCAGTAATCTTGTTTGAGGAAGTTGGCCACCTCCCCATAAGGATCTCATAGAATTTATTCCAGTAGTTGTTCCTTATGGATTTTTGTGTTCCCGAAGTCCAACCTTTTACTTGATGTTCTAGATACCAAACCATATCAATAAATGTGTTACGCTAGCACATCAAGGAGAACATTAGAAGCGGAGTGCTAAATGTCTCTCGGTTGATCATCCAGATTTTGATCCCTTTGCCTCGCTAAGGTGAAATCTGAGGAAGTGTTATCTTTCTTTGCATCTGCATCGTCCATCACTATTCATCATGGTAGTATGTTGTGTTGCCAGGATCCTTGACACTGATGTTGGTAGGACCTTGATGAATATGGAAATGCTCAAGTTTTTGAGAGCACGCGCAAGCATATCATCCCATGCGTTGTCTTCAACAAGGTAGTCCACATCATCCATTCTAGTCTGGGTCTGCCATCCTTTCGAACTCCTTCAAACGATCGTTTGTGCATTTCCTTAGGCTGGTATAGAGAGTTTGAATGATCTATGTGTCAAAAGTAATTTTTTTGCCACTTAAGGGAATAGCTCTACGAGTCACCTCCACTAAGGTGCCTCGTTATGGTATTATGGGCAACATAACTCCTCGCTACTTTGAAACCCCCTCACCATCTAATTAAGCGTGGAATTGTTGCCTACCTATTGAACCTTCGTCATCAGTTCCTTGCCATTCCCCCTGAGGTGTGTTTGTGTCTCAGCTCAAGAGATGTTTCAACGTCTCACTCCATGAGTTGATCCTGAGTACTCGATCTTCAAGGAGATCGATTCCTGTAGAGTTTGTTTCTGCCATCATCGTGTTGGATGGAGATCTCAAAAGCAAAGACGTCAAGATCAAATTGAAGCAATGAATCAACATCTTCGAGAAGAACAGTTGGATCACGAAGATCGTGTTAGCTTTGTGTCCCCTCTGTCTTCTTACCTCACGTCTTGAATCTCGGGACGAGATTCTTGTTTAGTGGGGGTGAGTTGTCATAGCCCTAGCATTGGCCTTGCTTGTCATTGCATCATCATCTTGCATCATGTTTAAATTTCTCAGAAACTTGAAATGGGGACTAACCAAACCCTAGCACCAAATGAATTCAAATAGGCTAAAAAAATCACTTCCAATAAACCCAAAGTGACTTCAGGAAAAGTCCATCATTTTTGAAATTGGTGAAAACCTCTGACAAAAATTGGTGCATATTTTCCCTAGGTCATTTCAGGTTTTTGGATTAATCATAAGTATTTGAATTGGATCATTTAATGGCTATAAATATTTTAAATGCTTCAATAATTCTGAGAACATTTGAGGGTTGTTAGTAAACATTTTAAAAGTGCCCACAAATTTTCTGAGGAGTTTTAAAAAATAGTTTAGTACTATTACTAAATCATAAAAACAGAAAAGCAAAATAGAAAACATAAAGTAAAGGGAGAGAGAGAGAGAGTTATCTGGGCTTTCAGGCGGCCCAGCTGGCGGCCTAGCTGGCTGGCCCAGCCCAACTCCCCGCCTGTCGTCTTCTCCCTCGTGCCAGTGGGCACGAGGGCGTGTGGCCGCCGCGCTCGCCCACACGCTTGGCCACCTCCTGCTTCTGCCGACGTCCTGGACTGCTCCAGACGACGCCACGCCCCCCTGACCTCTCTCTCTCACACCCGCAGCTCCTCCCCTCCTCTGGCTCCCTCCCCTTCTCTTCCCGAGCGCACCAGAGGTCGCCACCGTGCTCCGCCGCGGCCATCGGCCACCCCACACATCACCGACGCGCCTGGAAGCTCCGCCACTTCTTCCTCGACCGCCTCACCGAGCCACGCCCCGCCGGAGGCCCACGAACGTCTTCACCGAGCTCGTCTTTGACCTCCTAACGATGAGATCGCCTCCGCCGCCCCGCTCGCTTTGGACCTCCTCCGAGCTTGCCGTCTGCATCGCTGCAATCTCTGTGAGGCCACGGTCCGAAACCCCCTTTCCTTCCCCTCGCTTGCATGCCATAGCCGCTGCGTCGCCGATGACCGTAACCGCCGCCGCCTGAGCTCGTCGCCGACGCAGCTCCGATGACAAAATGGTCCCCCCGGCGAGTCCAAACCTCTCCCCGCACCCCGTAGAGCCTCGCTAGTGCATCCGCTCGCCGTCTAGCACGCCGCAGCAGCAAAACCACCGACGTCCGAACTCCGGCGGCTGCAAAAGAGCTTGCCGCCCTCGGCTCAGGCCATCCCAGCTCCTCCCGTTCGCTCCATTAGATGCGCCACATTGCCAGCTAGCCGTAGCCACAAACCACGAGTAAAATGGTGCCCTGTAGAGCATTCCCGAGCCGCCCCGTCGTCTCTGTCATCGCCGGCGACAAGCCGTGGACCAGGTCCGGCGGGTTTGACCCCGTTTGACCGGGGTTTGACTTCCCCCTAACCCACTGACATGTGGGCCAGGCCCCTGCTTAATTAAGCGATAGATTAATTAGCATTAATTAACTTAGTTAGATAGGTTAGCCTCTGACATGTGGGCCCAGGCCTTAACTAAACTAGATTAGGTTTAGTTTAATTTTAATTAACCCTGTTAGTTAACTGTGTCACTGATGTGTGGACCCCACACGTCAGGTTTGAACCGGACCAGCCCTGTTGACTTGCTGACATCATCATGACGTTGGGCTGACACAGTAAATACTTTCTCGAATTTTGAAATAAATGAGAAATGATTTATTATTTTTAGAAAATAGCCAAAACTTCTAAAAATCATATTAAATCAACCGTAACTCCAAATGAAATAAATTATATATGAAAAATTATCAGAAAAATGCAATATATCCATTTATGCTACTTTCATGGATGTTAAACCAACTTATACCCACTGTATAAGTGAAAACATGATAATGGCATTTTAAATGCTAAATATGGAGTTTGCATATGAACCCTTGGTCCATATGGACTTCATTTAAATTGTTGCTAGATGCATTAGTGCAAATCATAACATTATTGCCGTGTCATGATCATGCATCATATTGTGCATTGCATTGATCGTGTTTCTTCTCTGTTTGCCGGTGTTGTTCCCCCTCGGTAGAAGTTGTTCCGACGTTGTGATCATTGACACCGATGAAGAGCTGTACTATCTTCAGAAGTGCCAGGCAAGCAAAACCCACTTGTTCATTCCGATACAGTCCCACTCTCTCGCTCCTGCTCTCTTTTACCGCATTAGGACAACAACGATTCAACTGTTACATGCTACGGTAGTTGAACCCCTTTCCTCTGCATGACCGGTCATTGCCGCAGTAAATAGATGAAACCCACTAGCATGAGTAGGAATTGTTTGAGCCCTGATGTGCCTACTCATTCATGCTTGTTGTCATGCCTGCTACTGCTTAGAGTTGAGTCAGGTCTAATCCATCAGGAATGAATTGGAATGTGGTGAACATGTCCTACCGTTGAGAGCTAAGTGAGTGAACATGATTTGGTAAAGGTAGAGGTGAGAGGCCATGTAGGAGTACATGGTGGGTTGTATCATTGCAGCCGTTCTCAGGAACCGAGTTCTGTGTTTGTGATCCATGAACAGTTACTACCACACATTGGGTTCCCATAACTCGGCCCCTCTCGGCTTATTAATCAACTTGATCTTTGTCCAGGAGTTGCAACTAGTTTCTGGTGTTTGTAGGTAGTGTTAGTAGTCTACCAAGTGGCACCCGGTACAGGTGGGCTTGGGACAGACTAGGCACAGTGGCACGGTGTACCAAGTGGCACCCAGATGGTGGGCTTGGGAACCCTACACACATCGTTTGGGGCCGTGAGCGACACCCCGGCCGGATCTCCTTGCGGATGGAACCCGAATAGGCGATAAACCTGGATGAGAGACTTGTGTGGTTAGTCAGGTCGTGGCCAACTCCCTCGCCAGGCTTCTGCTTGAAGGTTGTCGAGGTACACGATGTGTACATGGTGGTAACTGGCGAGAGCATGTGTGAAGAAGTACACCCCTGCAGGGTTATCATTATCTATTCGAATAGCCAAATTCCTCAGATATGGAAACTTGGACCCCTTGCATAGTTCATAGACAAGTGAAAGTGGATACTCTAAAATGCGCAAGATAAGCGTGAGTGCTATGGATGGCGTTCTCGTAGGGAGATGGAAGCGGATCCATAGTGGTGTATTGATATGATGAATATGTGGACTCGTGTGCGCCACCTCAAAAGAGTTACTTGCAGTCATAGTTTAGGATAGCCACTGAGTCAAAGTGGGCTTGCTGCAGTCAAACTCCACCACCCCCCTTTGTTGATACTGATGCATATGTAGCTAGTGCTGATGTAAGTCTTGCTGGGTACATTTGTACTCACGTTTGCCTATTTTATGTTTTGCGGAGAGACATCAGTCTCGCTAGTAGTTCCGTGTGGACTTCGACGTTTAGCTTGATACCTTAGCTACGATCTTGTGCCCTCGACAGTATCTTGTAGATAGTCAAGCTTCTCAGCCTTTTTCATTTGTAGATGTCTGTACTCAGACATGGTATGCTTCCGCATGTGCTTTGACTTGTATGCTCTGAATGTTGGGTCATGAGACCAATGTTTGTAATAGCTTGCTCCTCAGAACCTAATGAATAAATACTTGAGTCGTAGAGTTATGTTGTGATGCCATGTTGTATTTACACATATCGAGCTTATTGTGTGTATGATTGAAATGCTTGGTATGTGTGGGATCTGACAACCTAGTTGTTCATCCTTGGTAGCCTCTCTTATGGGGAAATGTAGTCTTGTGGTTCCATGAGCCATAGTAGTCCGCTACAGCCCGATTCACCGGAGTACTGCTAGCCCAGCACTACTGCTCCGGAACACTTAGACTGGCCGGCATGTGATTCGCTTCGTTCCTATGTCTGTCCCATCGGGGAAATGTCACGCGGTGACATCCGGAGTCCTGCTAGCCTGCTACAGCCTGGGTTCCCGGAGTCATGTTAGCCCAGTTGCTACAGCCCGGATTCACACACTGCTGACCGACATGCTCGATGTTGATTCATGTATGCCTGTCCCCGTAAGTTAGTGCCACTTTGGGTTCATGACTAGTCATGTCGGCCCGGGTTCTCTGTCATATGGATGCTAGCGACACTATCATATACGTGAGCCAAAAGGCGCAAATGATCCCGGGCCAAGGTAAGGCGGCACCCGTGGGGATACCGTGCGTGAGGCCGCAAAGTGATATGAGGTGTTACAGGCTAGATCGGTGTGACTTAGAATCGGGGTCCTAACAAAAACATTTGCAACAAATACGAGAAAAATATGCAAGGCTTTTCATGGGCTGCCAGGCCGCTGAGTTAAACCATTTTTCAAAGCCTTTTAAGATGGACCTCAATCTTTAACCAATCACCGTTTTAACTTTGACAAGTTCAGGGTCTATGTGATTGACTTGCCAAACGTTCGATGGGTCATACTAGGTTTACCTGGATGGAGTGGCTTACTTAAAGAGGCAGGATAACCCGGGGTTTTAGGTGAATACACCTGGCTTCCAAGCCTGGCTTGATAGCCTATTACAAGGGTGCAAGCTCGTTGTTCTTTGAGAAGCAAGGAGCCCCCAAGTAATATTTGAGTTGTGCTCAGTGGGTACCTATGTTTGAGTTGTGCTTTTTGCAACATACTCTCTTTGGTTCCACATAATTTCCTTTTTTGGTTTTAAACCAGTCAAGAGGTGTAGCTATGGTGTAAATACAACCAAGCCCCCTAGTGATTTCCCTGTTTGGCCTTAAGACGATCAAGAGGTGTAGCTATGGTTCGAATACGACCAAGCCCCCTAGTGATTTCCTTTATATCTGTGTGGCTTTATAAGCTGGGTTAATAGAACTCTGTTTTATAAGTAGAAGCCCCCATGTAACCACACACGATGTAAAAAACAACAGATACCCCGCTTTAACTGAGGCTCCGGTTTATTATATAATATATACATTGTCATACGTTTGTACATAAGAAGAGCATGTGGCTCAGGTATTGTAAGGCCGAAGAAGATCTATATTCCACGTCCGCTTGGTCTCCTCCTCCGATTTACGTGAGTCTTCGTGCTCTCGAACATCGATAAGGTAGTATGATCCATTGTGCAAATTTTTGCTGACCACAAAAGGTCCTTCCCAAGGTGGGGATAACTTGTGCATATCAGTCTGATCCTAGATGAGCCGGAGCACCAGATCGCCCTCTTGAAAAGTTCTGGTCTTAACCCGGCGGATGTGATAACACCGGAGATCTTGTTGATAAATCGCCGAACGTGCTGCTGCTAAATCACGCTCCTCATCTAACAGGTCCAGTGAGTCCTGACTTGCTTTCTCATTCTCAGCTTCAACGTAAGCCGCCACATGGGGCGAGTCATGACGGATGTCACTAGGAAGAACCGCCTCTGCTCCGTAAACCATGAAGAAAGGCGTGTAACCCGTTGATCTGTTTGGTGTGGTGTTGATACTCCATAACATGGAAGGTAACTCCTCCACCCAACAACCCGGCATACGCTTTAAAGGAACCATAAGCCGGGGTTTAATACCTCTCAAAATTTCTTGATTTGCCCTCTCTTCTTGACCATTAGATTGGGGGTGAGCCACTGATGACACATCAAGCCGGATGTGCTCACGTTGACAAAATTCCTCCATAGCACCCTTGGACAGATTAGTACCGTTATCAGTTATAATGCTGTGTGGAAAACCAAACTGGAATATCACCTTTTCGATGAATTGGACCGCCGTGGCTGCATCACACTTACTGACTGGCTCTGCCTCTACCCACTTGGTAAACTTATCAACCGCCACCAACAGGTGGGTCTTTTTGTCCTTGGACCTCTTAAAGGGTCCAACCATATCTAGCCCCCAAGTTGCAAACGGCCAAGTGATTGGAATCATTCTCAACTCTTGAGCCGAAACATGAGCGTGGCGTGTAAATTTCTGACAACCGTCATAGCTTTTTACTAAATCCTCAGCATCAGCATGAGCCGTCAACCAATAAAAGCTGTGACCAAAAGCCTTAGCCACCAAGGATTTTGAACCGGCGTGGTGACCACAATCTCCTTTGTGGATTTCTCGCAAAATCTCACAACCCTCTTGAGGAGACACACAATGTTGAATTGCTCCTGTGACGCTGTAATGATGTAGCTCCCCGTTGATAATGGTCATTGACTTGGATCGCCGGATTATCGGCCGGGCCAAGGTTTCATCATCCGGTAACTCGCCCCGGTTCATGTAATCCAGGCACGGGACTGTCCAATCCGGTATAACATGCAAAGCCACCACCAACTATGCCTCCTGCTCAGGAATAGCCAACTCCTCCTCCGTGGGTATCTTGACCGGCGGATTATGAAGTACGTCGAGGAAGACATTAGGTGGCACCGATTTATGCTGAGAGCCTAGACGACTTAAAGCGCCCGCAACATCATTCTTTCGCCGGTCTATATGGTCAACATGACAACCCTTGAAATGACCAGCCACTATGTCCACCTCTCGTCGATATGCAGCAATGAGTGGATCCTTAGAATCCCAAGTGCCAGATACCTGCTGAGCCACCAGGTCTGAGTCACCGAAGCACTTAACCCGGGTTAAGTTCATCTCCTTAGCCATCCTCAGACCGTGGAGTAAGGCCTCATACTCAGCCGCGTTGTTAGTGCAAGGGAACATTGAGAGGAGAACATAACAAAACTTGTCACCTCATGGGGAAGTTAATATGACTCCAGCCCCCGAGCCCTCCAACTGTCTAGACCCATCAAAGTGAACGGTCCAATATGTGTCATCTGGCTTTTCCTCTGGTGCCTGCAACTCTATCCAATCATTGATGAAATCCACAAGTGCTTGGGATTTGATTGTCGTGCGAGGCGTATATTTTATCCTGTGAGGCCCAAGCTCAATAGCCCATTTGGCAATCCGGCCAGTTGCTTCTTTGTTTTGAATGATATCTCCCAGAGGGGCTGAACTGACCACTGTGATAGGATGACCCTGAAAATAATGCTTGAGCTTTCGGCTTGCCATGAAAACCCCATACACCATCTTCTGCCAATGCGGATACCTCTTCTTTGACTCGATAAGCACCTCATTGATATAATAAACCGACCGTTGAACCAGATACTCCTTTCCAGCCTCCTTGTGCTCCACAACAATAGCCACACTAATAGCCCGGGCATTAGCAGCCACATATAGCAATAAGGGCTCTTTATCGACCGGAGCCGCAAGGACTAGCGGTTCAGCTAACTGTCTCTTCAAATCCTCAAATGCTTTATCAGCCGCGTCACTCCAGACAAAGTCATCCGTTTTCTTTAGCATCTGATATAAAGGGATAGCATTCTCCCCAAGACGACTGATAAACCAGCTCAAAGCCACAATCCGGCCCGCTAAATGTCGAACGTCATTGATACATGCCGGTTTAGCCAGAGAGGTGATAGTTGTGATCTTCTCCGGATTAGCCTCAATGCCCCTGTTAGACACCAGAAAACCCAAGAGCTTGCCTGCC
Organism: Triticum dicoccoides; assembly: GCF_002162155.2. Classification (NCBI taxonomy): domain Eukaryota; kingdom Viridiplantae; phylum Streptophyta; class Magnoliopsida; order Poales; family Poaceae; genus Triticum; species Triticum dicoccoides. The sequence continues at coordinate 660,485,193 of NC_041384.1, forward strand.
GGAACACCAAAGACACATTTGGTCGGATTAAGCATCATCTTATAAACCCGAAGGTTATCAAAGGTTTCCTTCAAGTCATCTATCAATGTTTCCTCCTTCCTATATTTCACCACAATGTCATCCACATATGCATGAACATTGCGCCCAATCTGCTTATGAAGACAATTCTGAACACATCGCTGATAAGTCGCCTGGGCACTCTTGAGCCCAAAAGGTATAGATACATAGCAGAAGGCTCCAAAGGGAGTTATGAAAGTTGTCTTCTCCTGGTCTTTAACTGCCATTTTGATCTGATGATAACTAGAATAAGCATCCAGAAAACACAAACGGTCACACCTCGCCGTAGCATCAATGATTTGATCAATACGAGGGAGAGCAAAGGGGTCAGCTGGACAAGCCTTGTTCAAGTTCGTGTAGTCCACACACATCCGCCAAGTGTCATTTTTCTTAAGAACTAGCACCGGATTAGCCAGCCACTCAGGGTGAAAGACCTCCACGATAAACCCTGCGGCCAACAGCCGAGCTACCTCCTCACCAATAGCCTTACGCCTTTCTTCGTTGAAGCGGCGGCGAAACTGCCTGGCCGGTTTAAACTTAGGATCTATATTAAGTGTGTGCTCAGCGAGTTCCCTCGGTACACCTGGCATGTCAGAAGGCTTCCATGCAAAGATGTCCCAGTTCTCACGGATGAACTCGATGAGCGCGCTTTCCTATTTGGGATCCAGGTTAGCGCTGATGCTGAACTGCTTGGATGAATCGCCAGGAACAAAATCAACCACCTTAGTGTCTGTAGATGATTTAAATTTCAACGCCGGGTCATGCTCCGTAGTTGGGTTTTTCAAAGAAGTCATGTCTGTCGGATCAACATTATCCTTATAAAACTTCAGCTCCTCTGTGGCACAAAACGACTCAGCATAAGCTGCATCACCCTCTTCACATTCCAAAGCAATCTTCCTGCTCCCATGTACTGTGATGGTCCCCTTATGACCCGACATCTTAAGCTACAGATAAACATAACACGACCTCGCCATGAACTTGGCATAAGCCGGTCGTCCGAACAGGGCATGATATGGACTCTTGATTTTCACCACACCAAAAGTCAACGTTTCTGACCTTGAATCATGATCATCTCCAAAAGCCACCTCTAGGGCTATCTTGCCCACTGGATACACCGATTTACTAGGCACCACACCATGAAAAACGGTGTTCGACGATTTAAGACTCTTATCTTTCAGTCCCATACGGCGGAAGGTATCATAGTAAAGAATATTAATACTGCTCCCCCCGTCCATAAGCACCTTGGTGAACTTATACCCCCCAACTTGAGGTGCCACCACTAAGGCCAGATGACCCGGATTATCAACCCAGGGTGGGCGATCCTCTCGACTCCATAAAATGGGTTGTTCAGACCAGCGCAAATACCAAGGTATTGCCGGTTCAACAGAGTTCACGGCCCTTTTGTGAAGCTTCTGATCACGCTTACACAAGATAGTGGTAAAGACATGATACTGCCCACTATTCAACTGCTTCGGATTGCTCTGATAACCCGACTGCTGCTGCTGATTCCCCTGATGGTTATAACCTCCCTGATTGCCCTGATTACCTTGATTGCCATGTCCGGTCTGATGGCCTTGGAATCCTGAACCGGAGCTGCCGCCGCCATTACCCGGCCCATGAACACCACCTCCTGAACCGCCGGGCGGGCCATTGTCGTATTGGAACATATTGGAATTTTTGAACTCTTGCATGATGAAACAATCCTTCCAAAGATGTGAAGCTGGCTTCTCCTTCGATCCATGCTTTGGACATGGTTGATTTAGTAGGCGCTCCAAATTGGGGCCTGACCCTCCACCCCTCTAAGGCGGTTTACCCTTACGACGCTGACCGTTGTCCTAGGCATTGGTGTTAGCCACAAAGTCTAGGCTATTGTCCGCTTTGCGCTTACCATTGTTCCCATGACCTGCCGGATTATGCTGCTGCCCCTTAGCACTGTCGTTCTTTGTCCCCTTCCCTTGTTTGTCCTCTTCAGAATCAGGGTCCTTGGTACTATCTGACTCGGCATATTTAACCAAAGTGGCCATAAGTGTTGACATGTCATTATAGTGACGTTTGAGCCTTCCCAACTTCAGTTTTAATGGCATGAACCGGCAGTTGCCCTCCAACGTCAAAACTGCTGTATCTGCATTGATGCGGTCTGATGAATGCAAAATAGCTGAGACTCGCTTCACCCAATGGGTCGTAGACTCCCCATCCTCTTGAACACAAGCGGCTAGGTCCATAATTGACATGGGTTGCTTACATGTATCCTTGAAATTCTGGATAAACCGACTTTTAACTCGGCCCATGACGCAATGGAGTTAGCGGGTAGACTCTTTAACCAAGTACGAGTTGTTCCTTCCAACATCATGTTGAAATACTTAGCACATACCGCTTCATCCACATCCAGCATCTCCATCACCATCTCATAAATCTCAACCCATGACTCAGGGGGCAAATCGGCAGTGTAATTGGGCACCTTACAAGGGCCGTTAAAATCCTTGGGCAGTCACACATTACGCAAGGCTGGGGTGAGGCATGGTACCCCCAAAAAATGGAAGACCACACCCGGTTCCACTGAGGTGGTCGGAAGAACCGGAGTAGGCTGACGAGCTGCGTGTTGAGCTGCTAACTTGGCCTCTCGACATGCTCGGCCATGATCCACCACATCTTGTGCATTAGCACCACCACCCGCCGGGTTACGGTGTCGCGCACTTCTTGACACAGCCAGTTCCTCAATATGCCTACTGTAACTCCGGCTTGGATGGGGGGGGGGTGGAATGGATCCTCTCACGACTATGCGAATAAGCTTGCTGCTGGGTTAAAGCCGTTTGGAGGAGTTCCCTAGCCCGTCGTGTTTCAACCGCCACCGGTGACTCGCCGTCGATCGGGAGAGTTGCCAATCGTGAAGTGGCGGCCATAATGTTATCCAACGGGTTGGAGTAATGCCCCGGGGGCGTCGGAACACACTGTGACACAATGTTGTTCTGACAGGGCGGGTCCATCATGCGCGGCTGAACATGCGCTCCTGTTACCGGTGCCTCAGTCCGGTTTACCACCGGCTGGTCACTGGTTCCTGCTCCTGGCGTGTTGGAGAGATTTCTTGGTTCATAACCCAGTGGGAGGTGCGACCGGTATCTCCTCCCCCTGACATCATCTGAGGCGCTTTGATCCAGCCTAAGCCGGTAGGCTTGAGCTTCTAACTCGGCCCGTTCTATAGCCATCCTGGCGTTCTTTGCTGCCAGGTCCGCTTTATCCTGAGTTATCTGATCTTTCACCTTTGCAATGTCTGTGTTATGCTGATCTCGGTCTGCCGCATCCACCTCTGCTGCCAGCAATGTTGCTAAAGCGTCAAACAAATCGGACAAAACCTGAGCCGGAGGCAGCACAGAGCCCCCTGCTCCTGCTAGTGTTACTGTTGTTGAACTGGAGATCATTGCCGCAGCTGTAGAAAAGTGTTGTGCTAGCTGTGTACCAGCCATGAAGACCGCGACCCGCTTGGCAAATCGAGGGGGTCCGGAATACTGTTGCCATCAGAACCTCCACTAATCCGGCCATCCTGCAGCTGGTACAGGGACTCGGTCTCTCTGGTTGAAGACTCGCCGTTGGAACAGACAACGGTTTATCCATCAGATGTCGGTCCATCCTCGTATTCCGCTCCATGAATGACACCTATGAAGACATGCCTTACTGCGGGTTGAACCTGGGCAGGGCTTGCACGCTGAGCCGTCTCGATGAGGTCGGTGCAGATGTCCGGCTCAGGGCCTGGTTCGTCGATCTTGCCGATGAAGACGTGAATTCCGCCAAACGGAACCCGGTACCCATACTCAATTGAACCGGCCTCGGGACCCCATCTCGCGTCGTCGATGTAGAGCTTGCCGCGACGACTTTTAGTCATTCGGCCCACAGCGTATCCCTTGAGTCCTTCGAAGCTTCCCTTTAAGAACTTGAAACCATCGTGCGATAGCCCCATGGTGGGCGCCAACTGTCGTGGTTTTTTCATGGCAGATGTCCTCGTGAAAGGACTTAGTCGTGGATCCATCGCTACGGGTTAGCTTAAAGGGGTTAAAACAGACAAGGGACACGAGAGTTTTATACTAGTTTGGCCCCTTATGATGAAGGTAAAATCCTACGTCTAGTTGTGATGGAATTGCTGGGGTTTCGACGACCAGGGAGTGAATCCGCTTTGCCTGGCTCTCGAGTTGTTGTTGTCCCTAAACTACTGCCGGGTCGTCCCTTCATATACATAGGTTGACGCCCGCCGGTTTATAGAGTCCCGAGGCCGGATCATAAACGTGTCCGGCTCGGTCTCTATTCCTTCTAACTTACAATACAAGTTACATATTCATGTCGGTTTATGTCTACAGGCCTTAACCCGCCTTTGGGCCTTAGGCCTTCCTGAAGTGCCACCATCCTTGTCTTCATGGGCCTTTGAATAAAGCATCCATCATGGGGATAATCCGACCTCTCCTAGCCGGTTTACTCCCGGTGGTAATATCCCCAACAGATATAATAAAAACTTTCATGTAGATCATTGGACAAAATAAACTTGATTCTTAGTAATAGTTTTGAGTTATGTTGGTGAGTAATTATGCTTTAGTAAGAATGTTGTGAAGGAAATATGCCCTCGAGGCAATAATAAAGTTGTTATTTATATTCCCTTATATCATGATAAATGTTTATTATTCATGCTAGAATTGTATTAACCGGAAACTTAGTACATGTGTGAATACATAGACAAACAGAGTGTCCCTAGTTTGCCTCTACTTGACTAGCTCGTTAATCAAAGATGGTTAACTTTCCTAGCCATGGACATGTGTTGTCATTTGATGAACATGATCACATCATTAGAGAATGATGTGATGGACAAGACCCATAAGTTAGCTTAGCACTATGATCGTTTAGTTTATTGCTATTGCTTTCTTCATGACTTATACATGTTCCTATGACTATGAGATTATGCAACTCCCGAATACCAGAGGAACACCTTGTGTGCTATCAAACGTCACAATGTAACTAGGTGATTATAAAGATGCTCTACAGGTGTCTCCAATGGTGTTGTTGAGTTGGCATAGATCAAGATTAGGATTTGTCACTCCATGTTTCGGAGAGGTATCTCTGGGCCCTCTCGGTAATGCTCATTACTATAAGCCTTGCAAGAAAAGTGACTAATGAGTTAGTTACGGGGTGATGCATTACAGAACGAGTAAAGAGACTTGCCGGTAATGAGATTGAACTAGGTATGATGATACTAACGATCGAATCTCGGGCAAGTAACTCACCGATGACAAAGGAAACAACGTATGTTGTTATGCGGTTTGACCGATAAAGATCTTTGTAGAATATGTAGGAACCGATATGAGCATCCAGGTTCCTCTATTGGTTATTGACCGGAGATGTGTCTCGGTCATGCCTACGTAGTTCTCGAACCTATAGGGTCCGCATGCTTAACGTTCAATGACGATTTATTATGAGTTATGTGATTTGATGTACCAAAGGTTGTTCGGAGTCCTGGATGAGATCACGGACATGATGAGGAGTCTCGAAATGGTTGAGACATAAAGATTGATATATTGGAAAGTTATGTTTGGACACCGAAAAGGTTTTGGATAAGTTCGGGCATTTTCCGGAGTACCGGGGGGTTACCGGAACCCCCAAGGGGTTAATGGGCCTTCATGGGCCCTAGTGGAAGAGAGGAGGCGGCGGCCAGGTGGAGGCGCGCGCCCCCCAAGCTGAATCCGAATTTGGTTAGGGTTGGGGAGGCCCTTTCCTTCTCTCCCTCTTCTCCTTCCCCCTTCTCCTTGTGGATGTAGGAGGGGGGGGGGGCGAATCCTACTTGGAGTAGGACTGCCCCCCTTGGGCGCACCACCCTTGGTCGGCCTCCTCCTCCCTCCCCCTTTATATACGTGGGAGGGGGCACCCCATAGACACACAAGTTGATCTTTTAGCCATGTGCGGTGCCCCTCCACAGTTACACACCTCGGTCATATCGTTGTAGTGCTTAGGCGAAGCCCTGCGTCGGTAACTTCATCATCACCGAAACCACGCCGTCATGCTGGTGGAACTCACCCTCGGCCTCAACTGGATCAAGAGTATGAGGGGCGTCATCGAGCTGAACGTGTGTTGATCGCAGAGGTGCCGTGCGTTCGGTACTTGGATCAGTTGGATCATGAAGACGTTCGACTACATCAACCGCGTTACTAAATGCTTCCGCTTTCGGTCTACGAGGGTACGTAGACACACTCTCCCCCTCTCATTTCTATGCATCTCCTAGATAGATCTTGCGTGATCGTAGGTTAATTTTTGAAATACTGCGTTCCCCAACAGTGGCATCCGAGCCAGGTTTATGCGTAGATGTTATATGCACAAGTAGAACACAAAGAGTTGTGGGCGATAATAGTCATACTGCTTACTAGCATGTCATACCTTGATTCAGCGGTATTTTTGGATGAAGCGCCCCGAACCGACATTACATGACCACGTTCATGAGAATGGTTCTACCGTCGTGCTTCGCACATAGGTGGCTAGTGGGTGTCTGTTTCTCCGGCTTTAGTTGAATCGAGTTTGACTACGCCCGGTCCTTGTTGAAGGTTAAAACAGCACACTTGACAAGAAATCATTGTAGTTTTGATGCATAAGTAAGAAGGGCTCTTGCTAGAAGCCCGTAGAAGCTACGTAAAACTTGCAACAACAAAGTAGAGGACGTCTAACTTGTTTTTGCAGGGCATGTTGTGATGTGATATGGTCAAGACATGACAATATATAAATTGTTGTATGAGATGATCATGTTTTGTAAAATTTATCGGCAACTGGCAGGAACCATATGGTTGTCGTTTTCTTGTATGAAATGCAATCGCCATGTAATTGCTTTACTTTATCACTAAGCGGTAGCGATAGTCGTGGAAGCAATAGTTGGCGAGACGACAACTATGCTACGATGGAGATCAAGGTGTCAAGCCGGTGACGATGGTGATCATGACGGTGGTTTGGAGATGGATATCAAAGGCACAAGATGATGATGGCCATATCATATCACTTATTTTGATTGCATGTGATGTTTATATTTTTATGCATCTTATTTTGCTTAGTATGTCGGTAGCATTATAAGATGATATCTCACTAAATTTCAAGGTATAAGTGTTCTCGCTGAGTATGCACCGTTGCTACAGTCCATCGTGCCAAGACACCACATGATGATCGGGTGTGATAAGCTCTACGTTCACATACAATGGGTGCAAGCCAGTTTTGCACAAGCAGAATACTCAGGTTAAACTTGACGAGCCTAGCATATGCAGATATGGCCTCGGAACACTAAGACCGAAAGGTCGAACGTGAATCATATAGTAGATATGATCAACATAGTGATGTTCACCACTGAAAACTTCTCCATCTCATGTGATGATCGGACATGGTTTAGTTGATATGGATCACGTGATCATTTAGATGACTAGAGGGATGTCTATCTAAGTGGGAGTTCTTAAGTAATATGATTAATTGAACTTTAATTTGTCATGAACTTAGCACCTGATAGTATTTTGCATGTCTATGTTGTTGTAGATAAATGGCATGCTACTGTTCCTTTGAATTTTAATGTGTTCCTAGAGAAAGCTAAGTTGAAAGATGATGATAGAAACTACACGGACTGGGTCCGTACCTTGAGGATTATCCTCATTACTGCACAAAAGAATTAAGTCCTGGAAGCACCGGTAGGTGCAAAGCCCACTGCAGGAGAAACACCAGATGTTATGAACGTATGGCAGAGCAAAGCTGATCACTACTCGATAGTTCAGTGTGCCATGCTTTACGGCTTAGAATCGGGACTTCAGCGATGTTTTGAATGTCATGGAGCATATGAGATGTTCCAGGAGTTGAAGTTAATATTTCAAGCAAATGCCCGAATTGAGAGATATGAAGTATCGAATAAATTCTATAGCTGCAAAATGGAGGAGAATAGTTCTGTCAGTGAACATATACTCATAATGTCTGGGTACCACAACCACTTGACTCAAGTGGGACTTAATCTTCCTGATGATAGTGTTATTGACAGAGTTCTTCAATCACTGCCACCAAGCTACAAAACCTTCATGATGAACTGTAATATGCAAGGGATGGATAAGACAGTTCCCGAGCTCTTCGCAATGCTAAAGGCTGCGGATTGAGGTAGAAATCAAGAAAGAGCATCAAGTGTTGATGTCCAACAAGACCATTAGTTTCAAGAAGAAGGGCAAATAGAAGAAGGGGCACTTCAAGAAGAACGGCAAGCAAGTTGCTGCTTAAGTGAAGAAGCCCAAGTGTGGACCTAAGCCTGAGACTGAGTGCTTCTACTGCAAAGGGACTGGTCACTGGAAGAGGAACTTCCCCAAGTATTTGGCGGATAAGAAGGATGGAAGAGTGAAAGGTATATTTGATATACATGTTATTGATGTGTACCTTACTAATGCTCGCAGTAGCGCCTGGGTATTTGATACTGGTTCTGTTGCTCATATTTGCAACTCGAAACAGGGGCTACGGATTAAGCGAAGATTAGCTAAGGACGAGGTGACGATGCACGTGGGAAATGGTGCCAAAGTCGATGTCATCGTGGTCGGCACGCTACCTCTACATCTATCTTCCGGATTAGTTTTAGACCTGAATAATTGTTATTTGGTGCCAGCATTAAGCATGAACATTATATCTGGATCTTGTTTGATGCAAGATGGTTATTTATTCAAATCAGAGAATAATGGTTGTTCTATTTATATGAGTAATATTTGTTATGGTCATGCACCCTTGATGAGTGGTCTATTTTTATTGAATCTTGATAGTAGTGATACACATATTCATAGTATTGAAGCCAAAAGATATAAGTTTAATAATAATAGTGCAACTTATTTGTGGCACTGCCGTTTAGGTCATATTGGTGTAAAGCGCATGAAGCAACTCCATGCTGATGGGCTTTTGGAATCACTTGATGCTTGCGAACCGTGCCTCATGGGCAAGATTACTAAGACTCTGTTCTCCGGAACAATGGAGCGAGCAACAGAATTATTGGAAATAATACATACTGATGTATGCGGTTCGATGAGTGTTGATGCTCGCGGCGGGTACCGTTATTTTCTGACCTTCACAGATGATTTGAGGAGATATGGGTATATCTACTTGATGAAACATAAGTATGAAACATTTGAGAAGTTCAAAGAATTTCAGAGTGAAGTGGAAAATCATTGTAACAAGAAAATTAAGTTTCTACGATCTGATCGTGGAGGTGAATATTTGAGTTATGAGTTTGGTCTTCATTTGAAACAATGTAGAATAGTTTCGCAACTCAAGACACCTGGAACACCACAGCGTAATGGTGTGTCCTAACGTCGTAACCGCACTTTATTAGATGTCGTGCAATCTATGATGTCTCTTACTGATTTACCGCTATCGTTTTGGGGTTATGCTTTAGAGACGGCTGCGTTCACGTTAAATAGGGCACCATCGAAATCCGTTGAGACGACACCGTATGAACTGTGGTTTGGCAAGAAACCCAAGTTGTCGTTTCTTAAAGTTTGGGGCTGCGATGCTTATGTGAAAAAGCTTCAACCTGATAAGCTCGAACCCAAATCGAAGAAATGTGTCTTCATAGGATACCCAAAGGAGACTGTTCGGTACACCTTCTATCACAGATCCAAAGGAAAGATATTCATTGTTAAGAATGGATCCTTTCTAGAAAAGGAGTTTCTCTCAAAAGAAGTGAGTGGGAGGAAACTAGAAATTGATGAGGTAGCTGTACCTTCTTCCTTATTGGAAAGTAGTTCATCACAGAAATCGGTTCCGGTGGTTCCTACACCAATTAGTGAGGAAGCTAATGCTGATGATCATGAAACTTCTATCAAGTTATTACCGAACCTCGTAGGTCAACCAGAGCAAGATCCGCACCAGAGTGGTACAATAATCTTGTTCTGGAGGTCATTTTACTTGACCATGACGAGCCTACGAACTATGAGGAAGCGCTGATGAGCCCAGATTCTGTGAAATGGCTTGAGGCCAAGAAATCTGAGATGGGATCCATGTATGAGAACAAAGTGTGGACTTTGGTTGACTTGCCTGATGATTGGCAAGCCATAGAGAATAAATGGATCTTCAAGAAGAAGACTGACGTTGACGGTAATATTACTGTCTACAAAGCTCGACTTGTTGCAAAAGGTTTTAGACAAGTTCAAGGAGTTGACTACGATGAGACATTCTCACCCGTAGCGATGCTTAAGTCTGTCTGAATCATGTTAGCAATTGCTGCATTTTATGATTAGGAAATTTGGCAAATGGACGTCAAAACTGCATTCCTTAATGGATATCTTAAATAAGAGTTGTATATGATGCAACCAGAAGGTTTTGTTGATCCAAAAGGTGCTAACAAAGTGTGCAAGCTCCAACGATCCATTTATGGACTGGTGCAAGCCTCTCGGAGTTGGAATATACGCTTTGATAGTGTGATCAAAGCATATGGTTTTATACAGACTTTTGGAGAAGCCTGTATTTACAAGAAAGTGAGTGGGAGCTCCATAGCATTTCTTATATTATATGTGGATGACATATTATTGATCGGAAATGATACAAAATTTCTGAATTGCATAAAAGGATACTTGAATAAGAATTTTTCAATGAAAGACCTCGGTGAAGCTGCTTATATATTGGGCATCAAGATCTATAGAGATAGATCAAGACGCTTAATTGGACTTTCACAAAGCACATACCTTGATAAAGCTTTGAAGAAGTTCAAAATGGATCAGTCAAAGAAGGGCTTCTTGCCTGTGTTACAAGGTGTGAAGTTGAGTCAGACTCAATGCCCGACCACTGCAGAAGATAGAGAGAAAATGAAAGTCATTCCCTATGCCTCAGCCATAGGTTCTATCATGTATGCAATGTTGTGTACCAGACCTGATTTGTGCCTTACTGTGTACCAGACCTGATTTGTACCAGACCTGATTTATTGACTCTAGTGCATGTGGGAGACTGAAGGAAATATGCCCAAGAGGCAATAATAAAGTTGTTATTTATATTTCCTTATATCATGATAAATGTTTATTATTCATGCTAGAATTGCATTAACCAGAAACTTAGTACATGTGTGAATACATAAACAAATAGAGTGTCCCTAGTTTGCCTCTACTTGACTAGCTCGTTAATCAAAGATGGTTAAGTTTCCTAGCCGTGGACATGTGTTGTCATTTGATGAACAGGATCACATCATTAAAGAATGATGTGATGGATAAGACCCATCCGTTAGCTTAGCACTATGATCATTTAGTTTATTGCTATTTCTTTCTTCATGACTTATACATGTTCCTATGACTATGAGATTATGGAACTCGCGAATACCGGAGGAACACCTTGTGTGCTATCAAACGTCACAACATAACCGGGTGATTATAAAGATGCTCTATAGGTGTCTCCGATGGTGTTTGTTGAGTTGGCATATATCGAGATTAGGATTTGTCACTCCGTGTTTTGGAGAGGTATCTCCGGGCGCTCTCAGTAATGCTCATCACTATAAGCCTTGCAAGCAAAGTGACTAATGAGTTAGTTATGGGATGATGCATTATGAAATGAGTAAAGAGACTTGCCTGTAACGAGATTGAACTAGGTATGATGACACCGATGATCGAATTTCGGGCAAGTAACATACTGATGACAAAGGGAACAACGTATGTTGTTATGCGGTCTGACCAAAGATCTTCGTAGACTATGTAGGAACCAATATGAGCATCCAGGTTCTGCTATTGGTTATTGACCGGAGATGTGTCTCGGTCATGTCTACATAGTTCTCAAACCCGTAGGGTCCGCATGCTTAACCTTCGATGACGATTTATTATGAGTTATGTGATTTGATGTACCAAAGGTTGTTCGGAGTCCCGAATGAGATCATGGACATGATGAAGAGTGTCAAAATGGTCGAGACATAAAGATTGATATATTGGAAGGTTATGTTTGGACACCGGAAAGGTTTCAGATAAGTTCAGGCATTGTTCGGAGTATCGGGGGGTTACCGGAACCCCCTGGGGGGTTGATGGGCCTTCATGGGCCCTAGTGGAAGAGAGGAGGTGGCGGCTGAGGGAGTCCTGGATTAGGGGGTCCCCGGGCGTCCGGGCTATGTGACATGGGCCAGACTGGTGGGCCGTGAAGATACAAGATAGAAGGCTTTCCCCCGTGTCCGGATGGGACTCTCCTTGGCGTGGAAGGCAAGCTTGGCGTTTGGATATGAAGATTCCTTTCTTTGTAAACCGACCATGTACAACCCTAGCCCCCTTCGGTATCTATATAAACCAGAGGGTTTAGTCCATAGAGGTTGTCATAATCATACAGGCTAGACATCTAGGGTTTAGCCATACGATCTCGTGGTAGATCAGCTCTTGTAACCCTTATACTTATCAAAGTCAATCAAGCAGGAAGTGGGGTATTACCTCCATCAACAGGGCCTGAACCTAGGTAAACATCGTGTCCCCTGCCTCCTATTACCTTCGATCCTTAGGCGCACAGTCCAGGACCCCCTACCCGAGATCTGCCGGTTTTGACACCGACATTGGTGCTTTCATTGAGAGTTCCTCTGTGTTGTCGACAAAGGATTCGATGACTCATTTGATCATCCGCAATGATGCTGTTTCGAGGGAGACCCCCCCCCCCCGACCAAATTTTCGTATTAGGCGGCTTCACGCTACGTGCCAACTCGATTGGCCACCTCGAGCAGATTGACAGCTATGCCCTTGGTCATCAGATATGTTTCGGGAACCTAAACTATGTCGCTGATATCCGAGGAGATTTGATCTTCGAAGGGTTCGCGGCCCCGATTACCACTCTGGCCTTAGATCCAGAGCATGCCGAGAGGTCCGAAGACGGGAGTCTAGAGCCCTTCGGACTCTCTGCACTTATGGAGCTTGCTGCCGGAGAAGCGCCGGACACTCTGCCAGACTCTAGGTCCGAACTCTCGAGGTCCGTGTCAAGCGGGCGCCGCCAGGAGGCTCCAACTCCGGACAGCCCCACAGACTCTTGTTTCTCCGCCCGACCCTCTCCTTTAAACAAGGCTCTGGACTTAATGTGATCGTTCGCCATTGCGGAAGGATCGCTTCCGAATTATGCCCAACCCAGACTAGGGGCTGAGAGCAGTGAATTTTACGACCCACCCACCACCCACTTCATAGCCATTGTCGAGGATCTAACCGACATGCTGGACTACGCCTCCGAAGACATCGACGGTATGGACGACGATGCCGGAGACGAACAAGGCCAAAACCCTCCGTTCATCGGAGATGGATGGCCACCTCCACATACGACATGTACATGGTGGACACACCTAAAGAGGATGGCAACGACGGCAAGGAGAATCCGGTTGAGGACAAGCTTGCCGAAGCACCTCCAAAACATCAACGTCAGCGGCGCCGCTCAAAATCGCATTGCCAAAAAGACAGCAATACCGGCACCGAAGAGAATAACACTCCGGAGAACGCTGAAGACCCCGAAGCCCCTGTCGAGCCAACATCCAAACATGATGATTGGGAGGGTGGGCAAGTTAATCCCGACGATCCTATCGGGAACGAAGGCTCGGAGGACAATAATTACCTATCGGTCTCCGAAGAGGATGTGAGCCTCGGCGACGAAGATTTCATCGTGCCAGAGGAACCCCTCGAACAAGAGCACTTCAAGCGCCGGTTAATTGCCACTGCAAGAAGCCTGAAAAAGAAGCAGTAGCAGCTTCGAGCTGATCAGGATCTACTCAATTACATATGGATGATACGTCTCCGTCGTATCTATAATTTTTGATTGTTCCATGCCAATATTATACAACTTTCATATACTTTTGGCAACTTTTTATACTATTTTTGGGACTAACATATTGATCCAGTGCCCAAAGCCAGATCCTGTTTTTTGCATGTTTTTTGTTTCGTAGAAAATCCATATCAAACGGAGTCCAAACGGGATAAAAACAGACGGAGATTATTTTTGGAATATATGTGAAATATGGGAATAAAATCAACGCGAGACGGTGCCCGAGGGAGCCACGAGGCAGGGGGCACGCCCCTGACCCTCGTGGGCCCCCCGTAAAGCGGTTACTGCTCTTCTTCGGCCGCATGAAAGCTAATTTTCGGAAATAAAATCGGAGCAAAGGTTTCAAACCAATCGGAGTTACGGATCTCCGGATATATAAGAAACGGTGAAAGGGGAGAATCCCAGAATGCAGAAACAAAGAGAGACAGAGAGACAGATCCAATCTCGGAGGGGCTCTCGCCCCTCCCATGCCATGGAGGCCATGTACCAGAGGGGAAACCCTTCTCCCATCTAGGGAGATGGTCAGGGAAGGAGAAGAAGGAGGGGGGCTCTCTCCCCCTCGCTTCCGGTGGCACCAGAGTGCCACCGGGGCCATCATCATCACTACAATCTTCACCAACAACTTCACCGCCGTCATCACCAACTCTTCCCCCCTCTATGTAGAGGTGTAACCCCTCTTTTACCCGCTGTAATAAATCTACTTAAACATCGTGCTCAATGCTATATATTATTTCCCAATGATGTATGGCTATCCTATGATGTTTGAGTAGATCCGTTTTGTCCTATGGGTTAATTGATGATCGTGATTGGTTTGAGTTGCATGTTTTATTATTGGTGATGTCCTATGGTGCTCTCCGTGTCGCGCAAGCGTGAGGGATCCCCGCTATAGGGTGTTGCAATAAATTCATGATTTTCTTAGGGTGGGTGGCGTGAGTGATAGAAGCACATACCCGAGTAAGTAGGTTGTTTGCATATGGGAGTAAAGAGGACTTGATACTTTAATGCCATGGTTGGGTTTTACCTTAATGATCTTTAGTAGTTGTGGACGCTTGTTAGAGTTCCAATCATAAGTTCATATGATCCAAGTAGATAAAGTATGTTAGCTTATGCCTCTCCCTCAAATAAAATTGCAATAATGATTACCCGGTCTAGTTATCGATTACCTAGGGACAAATAACTTTCTTGTGTGACAAAAAGCTCTCAACCAAAACTAACTTAGTTGTGTCTTCATCTAAACAGCCCCTACTTTTTATTTACGCGCTCTTTATTATCTTGCAAACCTATCCAACTACACCTACAAAGTACTTCTTGTTTCATACTTGTTCTAGGTAAAGCGAACATTAAGCGTGCGTAGAGTTGTATCGGTGGTCGATAGAACTTGAGGGAATATTTGTTCTACATTTAGCTCCTCGTTGGGTTCGACACTCTTACTTATCGAAAGAGGCTACAATTGATCCCCTATACTTGTGGGTTATCAAGACCTTTTTCTAGCGCCGTTGCCGGGGAGCAATAGCGTGGGGTGAATATTCTCGTGTGTGCTTGTTTGCTTTATCACAAAGTAATTTTTATTTGCTGTTCTAAGTTGTTCTCTATCTTTAGCTATGAGTATGGAACACAAAATACCAAAAAAATAGGTGTACCTGCTACTCATGGAGATGGGGAACCTCCTAAAACCCTCGATGCTGGTTATGTGAAAGAGATTATGTACTACTTTGATAATCCTGAGAAAACACCATTCAATTATGTTATGGGAGACACGTTGGATCAACGTGAATACTTTAGGGATTATTGCTTGACTCAAAAAGGGAAACTATTATGGGATAAAGTTCATATGTTGCATTGGTATGCTCGGGAACTATGCTTGAGATATGATTATACTTGTTGCTCTAGGATGAAGGCTCCACACCTTCCCTTTTCATGCAAATTTAATGATAATGTAACCTTGGCTTCTTATGCTAGAGGTATATATGATTACTATGATGTGGAATGAATAGAAGAATTTGTTGCTTTTATGGGTGCTTATGAAATTGAATCTTTGTTTAAAGAGTTTGAAGATTTTGATGATTCAGTTTATAGACCTGAAAATTTAGCTATCTTTAAATATTGCCATGAGAATTATGAATACAATGCCGATATTGATGTGTTTATTGAGAAAGTCTCCGCTATCCAAAGAAGAGACTAATATTTTGCAGGAGTCTATGGAAGAAGAAATTAATGACATTGTGAGATTATTGGATGAAAAAGATGAGGAGGAGAGCGAAGAACGAAAGGAGGAAGAACGGATTGATCACCCGTGCCCACCTTCTAATGAGTGTAACTCTTCAACTCATACATTGTTTAATTTCCCTTCGTGCTTACCAAAGGATGATTGCTATAATGACTGTTATGATCCCATTGATTCTCTTGAAATATCACTTTTTGATGATGCTTGCTATGCTTGTGGCCAAGATGCCAATATGAATTATGCTTATGGGGATGCACTTGCTATAGTTCCTTATTTTAAACATGAAATTGTTGCTATTGCACCCACGCATGATAGTCCTATTATCTATTTGAATTCTCCCAACTACACTATATCGGAGAAGTTTACCCTTATTAAGGATTATATTGATGGGTTGCATTTTACTATTACACATGATGATTTTTATAGCTATAATATGCATGTGCTTTCTGCTCCTACTTGCAATTATTATGAGAGAGGAACTACATCTCCGCCTCTTTATGTTTCCAACACGAAAAAACTGCAAGAAAATGTTTATACTGTGCATTGGCCTTTACTTTGTGTGCATGAATTGTTCTTTTATGACATGCCGATGCATATGAAGAGAGTTAGACTTCGTCATTACATGATATATGTTACTTTGTGCTCACCACTAAATTAAAAATCATTGTTAATTAAAATTGTCTTTGATATACCTTGGGATCCGGGTGGATCCATTACTTGAGCACTATATGCCTAGCTTAATGGCTTTAGAGAAAGCGCTGTCAGGGAGACAACCCGGAAGTTTTAGAGAGTCATTTTTTTCTGTTGTGTGCTTTTATAAAGTATAAAAACAAAAAAATAAATAGGGGAACCCAAAACTTTTTCAATAACCATGCTTGAACTTTGCACATTCTCACAGAAACTTTGCACATTCTCACGGAAACTTTGTGAATCTTGATTATAGAAACTTTTCAACAAAAATAATTATCCCCTTGTACAATTCCATTGTATTATAAAAATAATGTGCCAAGGTTTGCCTTTAGGATGTTTTAGATGCTTGTTGGTTTGTACGGTGCAGGACAGAAACTTTGCATGTAGCGCACGATTTTACATTTTTTGCTGGAACGTCAAATGGTTATGAAACTTTTTGCACTGTCTTTATATACAATTTTTTTTATTAATTTTGATAGAATTTTTGGAGTACCGGAGGTATGGTGAATGTTTAGATTATTACAGACTGTTCTGTTTTAGACAGATTCTGTTTTTGATGCATAATTTGCTTATTTTGATGAAACTATCGATTTATATCAGTGGATTAAGCCATGGAAAAGTTATATTACAGTAGCTATAATGCAAAAACAAAATATGAATTGGTTTACAACATTACTTTGAGTAGTGATTTGCTTTATTATACTAACGGATCTTATCGAGTTGTCTATTGAGTTTTGTGTGATTGTTGTTTTGAAGTTTTGGGAGAGATCACGATGGATGAAGGAATAAGGAGTGGCAATAGCCTAAGATTGGGGATGCCCGAGGCACCCCAAGGAAATATTCAAGGACTCCCAAGCAACCAAACTTGGGGATGCCCCAGAAGGCATCCCCCCTTTCTTCTAACGATCATCGGTAATTTCACTTGGAGCTATATTTTTATTCGTCACATGATATGCATAAATCTTGGAGCGTCTTTGGCATTTAGTTTCCACTTTTCTTTTATGCACCATGCTGGTACGAGATAGTCCTTGGTTGATTTATAGAATTCTCATTACACTTCACTTATATATTTGGAGTATGGCTTTATAGAATGCTTCATGTGCTTCACTTATATCATTTGAAGTTTGGATTGCATGTTTCCCTACACATAGAAAACCACCATTTTTAGAATGCTCTTTTGCTTCATTTATATTTGTTAGAGCATGGGCATATATTTTGTAGAAAGAATTAAACTCTCTTACTTCACTTATATCTATTTAGAGAGTTGACATGAATTGGTCATTCACATGGTTAGTCATAAAATCCTACATAAAACTTGTAGATCACTGAATATGATATGTTTGATTCCTTGCAACAGTTTTGCTGTAGCATCCCAAAATTCTAAATTTTGGAATGTTATATTAAGTAAATTATTATGATTGTTTGTTTTATTGTTGTGTGACTGATTGTGTGAAAATGATTAGAAATTGAAAACTTTTTGAAAGTTGAATGAGAGGGAATAAAAGGACTTTCCCAAATCTTTGCATCTTGCATCTTGATCTTCCTGAATTCAAATTCATTTCATCACAAAACCCTAGAGTGAAGATGATATGACTTCTTCCATTTAAAGAAATGAAAAGGGGTTTGAAAATGATTTGAATTCCATTTTGAAATATTTCAAACTTAGAAACTTTAAGCAACTCAATGAGTTCATGAGGGAAGATAAAATGACTTCTTCATATTTGAAGAAAGAGAGTGGGAAGTTTCAAAGGAATAAATTGGAAGTCACTTTGAAGTTATTTGAAACTCATTTTCCATTTGAAGTAGTTTGAAATTCCAAATTCAAATCCAATTGGGAGTTATTAGAGTTTCAATTCAAAATATTTTTCTCCTAAAAATAAATAAATGGAAATAAGGGTAAAATGATTCCCTGCAATAGAAAATTAGGAGAAAATGAATTTGATAGCAGCATTGTTTTTAAAAATGATTTTTATTGATTTTAAATGTAACAGCAGCATTGTTTGACTTTTATGATTTATTTTGGATTATATTTGAACTTGGAAAATAGTTCATCTTATTCTTGGTATTTTTCTGAGCATTTTGGTATATAATATGCCTATGTAATTTTTGTTTTATTTTTATTTTTATTTTTATTTTTGCTTTGTTGTAGTTTTTGTTCTATAAAAAAAAGACACACGCACGCACACACTGGCCAGCCGGCCCAGCAGCCACCCAGCCGCTCGGCCCACTGGCCAACTGGCCATCTGGCCCAGTGCCTGACCGGCCAGGCCGTCCCAGGCCGCCCGAGCGCCTCGCACGCCCGACGTCTCCCTCTCGCTCGCACGCAGCTGCCACTGCCAGGTGGGGCCCGCTGCCCAGGTCATCGTCCCAAACCTCCCGTTCATCCCGCTCGGGATAGAGCACGAGCCGCGCCCGCAACCGACGCCATTGCTCTCAGGATAAGCCTCATCCCCGCAACTTCGCAGCCTCTCCTCGCGCCTATAAATGCCCCCGATGCCCCTCGTTCGATTCTGCCACTTCGATCGCCCCCCTCGCTCATCACAGCCGCCGCCTTCGTCAGTGGGATCTCGCCAGAGCCGGAGGACCTCGCCGTTGTTTTTGTTGCTCGTAGACCACCCCGGCCTCCAATCTCTCTATCAATATCATTCTCTCGATCTACCGCATCTAGTTGACATCGTTTTTGCCCCTAGGGACCACCGGAGATGACGCCCCGACGACCTGCGTCCTCGCCATTGCACCGGAGCTCTGCCGCCTCCCTCTGCTCGTCACTGGCCACCCCGCCGCCCACCGACCCCACCAGCACGCCGCCCACGGCGCGCCCGACCTTCCCGACCCCTTCGTTGCCGATGAGGACCGCCGGAGCCGCCGCCCTGTCCGCCGCCCGACGCCTGCACCGCCGTCTCCTGTCGTCGTTGCCGCTGTAAGCCAAGCCTCCGCCTCGTTCGTTTAGTTTAGTTTTTTTTATTTATTTGGATTAGATCGGTTAACCACGGTTTTAAATAAACCATGCGGTTTAGTTAAAAACCGGTCTTCGGTTTTTTTGTTGCCGCGGTAGCTGTTTTGCTTAGGTAGCGGCAGTTCGCCGAATAGCTTCCGCAGCGAATGCTGCTCGGCCAGTAGGAAGCCGCCACGTGGCCAGGGACCTGGTC
Source organism: Triticum dicoccoides (assembly GCF_002162155.2). Lineage (NCBI taxonomy): Eukaryota > Viridiplantae > Streptophyta > Magnoliopsida > Poales > Poaceae > Triticum > Triticum dicoccoides. The sequence continues at coordinate 660,505,077 of NC_041384.1, forward strand.
GTGAATAAAACTTTCACGGTCAAGTCCCTGAGTTTTCAGTTTAGCCCCTAAACTTTGAATGGTCGTATCTTTTTAACCGTAACTCCAAATTCGATGAAACCAGCGGCAAAATGTTAGTCTCGAATAGCTTTATCCAGAAAACCAACTTTGAAAACTTTTGGCCAAATTCAAGTTTGAACTTTATTCAGATTTGAATTCGAACTTCAATTGGTCATATCTCCTAAACCGTAGCTCCGATTGATGTGATTCTTTTTGAACCATGTCACCGTAGCCAAACCCTACCACTTGGACCATTGTCACACATTTTCCACACAAAAATGGTCTGTCTATGATAGTTTTACTATTATGCCATGTATGCACTTTAGTACACATCACATCTTTGCACCCTATGTCACATGTTGTTTTGCACATGTTGTCTATGATAGTTTTACTATTATGCTATGATTGCTTATGTGAGTGCAATGTTTGACTTTATAGATTTTCATTGGAGAGTGATGAATAGTTCTATTAAGTAAATTTTTGAGAGCGATATCATCTTCATCAACTATTACCAGGCAAGTTCACATTTGACCATTCTTCCAATTACCTATGTTTATATTATGCACTTAGTCCTTTTGTGGTAGGATTGCATGATAGGATTTATTATTGCCAGATGGCTATGTCATTACCTAGTAGTTCATTTCAGGTAGGTCTGATCTATACACCCTTGTCACCACCGTGTAAGTTTATTTTGCCTCGCTAAATGTAGACGTGGTTTGGGAAGCGAACATGGTGAGACATGAGTGAAAAAGTAGTAATCAGGACCAAGACTTGTAAATGAACTACCTGGGCGGTATTTGGTTTGAATGGTGGCGAAGTATAGTGGGTGCATGCATGGTTAATCCATGGTGATGCAGCACTAGTGGTCGGCGGCCCAGGCTCAAAGAGATCAAATGTATTCTCATGTCTAGAAGCTTACGTGTGCAGCCACAAGCCAATATGGGCTCTGGCTTAGTTGAGTAGTTAGTGTGACCCCTTCCGGGATGGGCTAGCAGATGTAGAATGATGTAGGTGTACCGGCCTATCCGTGGGTTAAGGGGGAACATTTTCGAAAGACTATGTCTCGGTCATCCTATTCTCAAACACAAGGCAGTGCAAGAACTTCAAGGGAGGCGATCGAGTCTTGTGGGGAAAAGTGCGCAAACCTCTGCAGAGTGTTAAAACCTAATCGATTAGCCGTGTCCCCGGTTACGGACAACTTGAGCATCTAGTAGTGGAAATGCTGGGAGATCTCATCACTCTTAATTAAATAGTTGGGCTTTAAATGAAACCTTGGGAATGTATTGAGTTGGGTTTGCCAACTCATCCGATGCTATACAGTAGTGGTAGAATAATATCTTTTATTCTAGGGAAAAACTAGCTTTATGCAAAAACTAAACTTAGAGCTTTCCACCAGCCAAATTGCATGTACAAATAGGTTCATTATTCTTATGATGTGACTTGCCAGTACATTCAATGTACTGACCTACATGGCTGCAACATTTTATGTTGCAGGAATTTTCTACGACGAGTAAGAGTTACGTTGTAGGGTTACGGTCTACACTCAACTTGCCGTTGGCGTTGATGGACTCCACACCCTTATGTTTGTTTCCGCTGAGAATTATGAGGTATATATCAATTTTACGTTATTTATACATGTGATTGCACTTTGATATATACATTGATGTACTGTGTGTGCCAGCATACCGATCCAGGGATGGCACAGATACACAGAGGCTTGACCGTTTGAGGTCGGGTCACTACAAAGATGGTACCAGAGCACATGGTTACTATAGGACGTGACCCTAGAAACTGGAAAGCCCTTAGGAAAGGATTTCTCTTAAACTTTATTTTGAAAAAGGTCCTTTACCTCTCTTCTTTTCTGAGCTTTATCAAATCTTTACTTTTACCTCAAATAGTTAGACAATACCCTGTTCCCTTTGGACCACACGTAGGAAGAACTGAAGCCACTCCGAAATTGACAGGATATCATACTTCACCATACACTGGGAGAATTGAAGCTACAACAGTCGAAGCCGTTAAAGAATTGAAGTATTTGAAGACACTGAAGAATTCCAAGATTTATATGACCTTTAGAAGACCAAACCCTTGTTGTATACTCACGTTAGATGCGATGATTTGTGAGCTGTCATATTTCGTGTGTGTTTTTCCTAACAGCCACAAATAAAACTTATTTTCAAAACTATATTGTGTGTATTGTGTGTATCTCTCTATCCCTCTCTCGTATCTCATCCCAAAACCCTTGGACCCAATAGATGATGAATGAAGATGGACTTGTATTCTCTGAACCGATCACTTAGTTGGAGGCAGAGCTATGTATTCAAAACATGGAGAATCACTTCAGGAGCAATTTGGTTGTAGGGAAGTATGAGGTTCAATACGCTCTTCAGTACTTTACAAAAAGTGCTGCAACCTGGTGGAAAATGCATCAGGCCATACAAGGATGTAACGGAGCAAAAACTTGGGAGGAATTCAAGATGACTCTACCGAGTTCTCGTCTTATTAAGAAGCCCTATGGCAATAAAATGAAGAAACCTTGTGCATGCAAGATTTGTGGTGAGATAGGGCATACCCATGAAGAACACAAGGATGGATGCCCTCATTGTGAAGGAAATCACCAAGCTGAAGAATGTCCAACCATGAAGGTTACTTGTTTCTTGTGTGAAGGAACTACGCACTACCCTGCCCAGTGTCATATTTATCCCAAAGTACAAGATACCAAGCAGCAGAAGGAAGCAGTGAAAGAAGTCCTCGGGGAAAGTTTAAGAAAACCGGTGATGAAAGAAGATGTTGACGACCCTGATGGAGAAAGCCTAAACAGATTTTACTCCAATGCTTGCTACTCATGTGGAGAAGAAGGACATTTTTCACAGTATTGCACGAAGGAAAACCAAGAGTATCTGGGAACCTTCCTGACGGAAGAAGTGGAGTTTGATCGACAAGAGATAGAGGAATTGATCGGAACGAAGAAGTCGAGGAAGAGAAAGAGCATGTATCCCCAAAACAACCCAATTTCTACAGAAAAGGACCTGAGTCGAATCACTTGTTACAGGTGCAAGGATTTAGGTCATTATGCTAGCAAATGCCCAACAAGGAAGCCAAGAACCCAAGGAGCCAAGATAACCACCAGGAAGCACCTGGATTTGTCTGAAGTCATTTGTTTACGCTGCAAAGGAGTAGGACATTTTGCCAGAGAACGTTCAGACTCGAGGAAAGATTGGGATGAGAAGTTGAGACCTTGATATTGGAATAAAGCATGTAATAAATGTGGAATACAGGGGATGTTGAGTTGAGTTATGAAATGGAAATTGTAATAGCTCGTGAAGCAATAAAAGCTGAGGTGTTGGAATCTCATGTGAAATGTTATGAGTTGTTGTTGATTGTGAGTGCCTCTCTCATTATCTCACCCAGACTAAAACCTTGAACCCATGGACAAGCTGACCCCAAACTTTTCCCAGAAAAACAACCACATTTCACCCGAGGAAATACATACATTATACTGAGTACCCCTTCTATCTTATGTCTGCAGATGACAACCCTTTACAAGTCTTTTCTCAAGGGCCCGGAAACGATCATGACCCTGACTAGTGATCAGGATTACCCAAAAATCCTGAAGGACATGATGAAGCATATTCATCTTGAAGGAGATGCAGTCTACAAGGGTTATCCTTTCGTGGAGAATGCAGTTGAACTATGGTACGTGGAGGTACACCTCCACCGTGTGAAGGGAGTTTGCCCAAAGACTATGGGGCAATACTTTTTCATTTCTCGAGTACCACGAGCAGTGTTCTTCGACTCTGTTCGTGAAGCTGCTATGGAAGCCATACATCAGATTGGAGAAATACTTGAAGCAAGACTCCGTCACACTCAGGAATACCTGAGAGATGTGCATGCAGAGATGATGGAGATGAAGCTCATGGCCACCATGATGAAGCAAAAGGTCGATGATTTCAAGGACCACATTGCACGGTTCTAGTGGGACTGAAGCATCTTCAAGAAGGGCAAATGAATAAAGATGGAAGTAATGCTTGACCACACCAAAGTATGTGGGTGGCAGCTTTTGTAATAGAGTACTTTTGAAATTTGAGTTTTGAGTAGTGGTTAAGGATGTAATAAAGGATTTGATATGAAGAGAATATGAATTATGGATGAACAAGTGCATTTTTTTGCGATACTTGTCTGTGTGAACACTTGACCAATGGAAAAGAAAATGTATTCTATAGAGTGGAGTTTGGACAAATGAGTTGGAGTTTGGTTTTAGTTATGATGGTTACCCCAAGAGTATGAAGTAATGAAGTACTATTGGATTTAAAGGAGATGTAATGTTGGAATATGGAGCAATAGTAACTCCAAGGATGAGTTAAAGATATACAAGTGTTGAAGTGGGCCATAACCCACAGGACCCAGGATTTGATAAGGAAACAAGCACAATCTTGTTGAAGAAAATAATTCTGAAAGAAGCTATGATTTCATCAGCATACGTTTCATAGGAGGTTACGTAAAACCTTAGAGTTGTGAAGAAGCGATAGAGATTTTGTTTGGCTTGTAGAACAAATGGATTTATCCGAACCCAGTTCATGGAGAAGAGAAGTTCTGCAATGCTTGTGAGGATGCCCAAGTGTTAGAATACGTGATTCACTATCTACGTATGTGGTAATGATTCAAGTACGGGATGGATTGCCCCCCATACCGGAGACTTCTATCATGAGCTATCATATGCTGATAGAAAATTAGAGAGCCGTAAACCCCTAGAAGAGTGTCGAGTTGACAAGCCAAGACCCTAGAATGGCAGGACAATGGAAACCCTGTACAGGCACCTGTTCCCAATCATAGGTTATGCGGTGGGGTTCAGCCCAGACCCATTTCCTGCAGGAGGAACCAATAATTGTTGACCACCATGAGGATTTCGATAGTTATTTAGCATTGGCGATAGCCTGACAGCTAAGAAGACCCAGATTCGGAAGGACGTTATTTGATGCAAGGACTCCAGACTTTGAGGAAAAGGTCACGCCCTTACCAAAAGAGCTCTAGTGAAAGAGGTAACCCAGAGAATATGAGAAGACTGACACCGTCAACCCAATGGATGGGTACATGAGTTTTGTTGGAAGCGTAACCATGCTTCTAAGGGTGGTAGCACCCCATACCTTGTGTGGATGAATGGATTTTCAAGGAGACCCTCCAAACCTAACCTTCTTCTCTAGCCTCTCTGAATCTCGAGGACGAGATTCATTTTAAGGGTGGTAGTTTGTAACATCCCAAAATTCTAAATTTTGGAATATTATATTAAGTAAATTATTATGATTGTTTGTTTTATTGTTTTGTGATTGATTGTGTGAAAATGATTGGAAATTGAAAACTTTTTGAAAGTTGAATGAGAGGGAATAAAAGGACTTTCCCAAAACTTTGCATCTTGCATTTTGATCTTCCTGAATTCAAATTCATTTCATCACAAAACCCTAGAGTGAAGATGATATGACTTCTTCCATTTAAAGAAATGAAAAGGGGTTTGAAAATGATTTGAATTCCATTTTTAAATATTTCAAACTTAGAAACTTTAAGCAACTCGATGAGTTCATGAGGGAAGATAAAATGACTTCTTCATATTTAAAGAAAGAAAGTTGGAAGTTTCAAAGGAATAAATTGGAAGTCACTTTGAAGTTATTTGAAACTCATTTTCCATTTGAAGTAGTTTGAAATGCCAAATTCAAATCCAATTGGGAGTTATTAGAGTTTCTATTCAAAATATTTTGCTCCTAAAAATAAATAAATTGAAATAAGGGTAAAATGATTCCCTACAATAGAAAATTAGGAGAAAATGAATTTGAAATCATTTTGCTATTTAAAAAATGATTTTTATTGATTTTAAATGTAACAGCAGCATTCTTTGACTTTTATGATTTATTTTGGATTTTATTTGAACTTGGAAAATAGTTCATCTTATTCTTGGTATTTTTTGAGCATTTTGGTATATAATATGCCTATGTAATTTTTATTTTATTTTTATTTTTATTTTTGCTTTGTTGTAGTTTTTGTTCTGTAAAAAAAGACACACGCACGCACGCGCTGGCCAGCCGGCCCAGCAGCCACCCAGCCACGCGGCCCACTGGCCAACTGGCCAGCTGGCCCAGTGCCTGACCGGCCAGGTCGTCCCAGGCCGCCCGAGCGCCTCGCACGCCTGACATCTCCCTCTCACTCGCACGCAGCTGCCGCTGCCAGGTGGGACCCGCTGCCCAGGTCATCGTCCCAAACCTCCCGTTCATCCCGCTCGGGATAGAGCACGAGCTATGCCGGCAACCGACGCCATTGCTCTCGGGATAAGCCTCATCCCCGCAACTCCGCAGCCTCTCCTCGCGCCTATAAATGCCCCCGATGCCCCTCATTCGATTCTGCCACTTCGCTCGACCCCTCGCTCATCACAGCTGTCGCCTTCGTCAGTGGGATCTCGCCGGAGCCGGAGGACCTCGCCGTTGTTTTTGTTGCTCGTAGACCACCCCGGCCTCCAATCTCTCTGTCAATATCATTCTCTCGATCTACTGCATCCGGTTGACATCGTTTTTGCCCCTAGGGACCACCAAAGACGACGCCCCAACGACCTGCGTCCTCGCCAGAGCACCGGAGCTCCGCCGCCTCCCTCCGCTCGTCACTGGCCACCCCGCCGCCCACCGACGCCACCAGCACGCCGCCCACGGCACGCCCAACCTCCCCGACCCCTTCGCCGCCGCTGAGGACTGCCGGAGCCGCCGCCCTGTCTGCCGCTCGACGCCCGACGCCTGCGCCGCCGTCTCCTGTCGTCGTCGCCGCTGTAAGCCGAGCCTCCTCCTCGCTCGTTTAGTTTAGTTTTTTTTATTTATTTGGATTAGATCGGTTAACCACGGTTTTAAATAAACCGTGCGGTTTAGCTAAAAACTGGTCTTCGGTTTTTTGTTGTTGCCGCGGTAGCTGTTTTGCTTAGGTAGCAGCCGTTCACCGAATAGCTTCCGCAGTGAAAGTTGCTCGGCCAGTAGGAAGCCGCCACGTGGCCAAGGACCTGGTCGCGAATAAAACTTTCACGTTCAAGTCCCTAAGTTTTTAGTTTAGCCCCTAAACTTCGAATGGTTGTATCTTTTTAACCGTAACTCCAAATTCGACGAAACCAGCGGCAAAATGTTCGTCTCGAATAGCTTTATCCAGAAAACCAACTTTGAAAACTTTTGGCCAAATTCAAATTTGAACTTTATTCAGATTAGAATTCAAACTTCAATTGGCCATATCGACTAAACCGTAGCTCCGATTGATGTGATTCTTTTTGCACCATGTCACCGTAGCCAAACCCTACCAGTTGGACCATTGTCACACATTTTCCACACAAAAATGGTCAGTCTATGATAGTTTTACTATTATGCCATCTATGCACTTTAGTACACATCACATATTTGCACCCTATGTCACATGTTGTTTTGCACTTAGGATATTTCCATGCTAGTTAAGTGTGTTGAATGTTCATTTGGTTTTCCAAGACTTTTGCTTTGCATGTTCTTCTTGGTTCTCTGAAATGGTTGCTTATGTGAGTGCAATGTTTGACTTTATAGATTTTCATCAGAGAGTGATGAATAGTTCTATTAAGTAAATTTTTGAGAGCGATATCATCTTCATCAACTATAACCAGGCAAGTTCACATTTGACCATTCTTCCAATTACCTATGTTTATATTATGCACTTAGTCCTTTTGTGGTAGGATTGCATGATAGGATTTATTGTTGCCAAATTGCTATGCCGTTACCTAGTAGTTCATTTGAGGTAGGTCTGATCTATACACCCTTGTCACCATCGTGTAAGTTTATTTTTGCCTCGCTAAATGTAGACGTGGTTTGGGAAGCGAACACGGTGAGACATGAGTGACAAAGTAGTAATCAGGACCAAGACTTGTAAATGAACTACCTGGGCGGTATTTGGTTTGAATGGTGGCGAAGTACAGTGGGAGCACGCATGGTTAATCCATGGTGATGCACCACTAGTGGTCGGCCGCCCAGGCTCAAAGAGATCAAACGTATTCTCATGTCTAGAAGCTTACGTGTGCAGCCATAAGCCAATATGGGCTCTGGCGTAGTTGAGTAGTTAGTGTGACCCCTTTCGGGGGGCTAGCACATGTAGAATGATGTAGGTGTACCGGCCTATCCGTGGGTTAAGGGGGAACATTTTCGAAAGACTATGTCTCGGTCATCCTATTCTCAAACACCAGGCAGTGCGAGAACTTCAAGGGAGGCGATCGAGTCTTGTGGGGAAAAGTGTGCAAACCTCTGCAGAGTGTTAAAACCTAATCGATTAGCCGTGTCCCCGATTACGGACAACTTGAGCATCTAGTAGTGGAAATGCTGGGAGATCCCAGCACTCTTAATTAAATAGTTGGGTTTTAAATGAAACCTTGGGAATGGATTGAGTTGGGTTTGCTAACTCATCCTATGCTATACAGTAGTGGTAGAATAATATCTTTTATTCTAGGGAAAAACTAGCTTTATGCAAAAACTAAACTTAGAGCTTTCCACAAGCCAAATTGCATGTACAAATAGGTTCATTATTCTTATGATGTGACTTGCCAGTATATTCAATGTACTGACCTACATGGCTGCAATGTTTTATGTTGCAGGAATTTTCTACGACGAGTAAGAGTTACGTTGTAGGGTTACGGTCTACACTCAACTTGCCGTTGGCGTTGATGGACTCCACACCCTTATGTTTGTTTCCGCTGAGACTTATGAGGTATATATCAGTTTTACGTTATTTATACATGTGATTGCACTTTGATATATACATTGATGTACTGTGTGTGCCAGCATACCGATCCAGGGATGGCACAGATACACAGAGGCTTGACCATTGAGGTCGGGTCCCTACATTTGCGATATAAAGATGGTGATATTAGAGTCATGCTAGTGGGTAGTTGTGGATTGTAGAAATACTTATGTTAAAGTTTGTGATTCTCATAGCATGCACGTATGGTGAACCGTTATGTGATGAAGTCGGAGCATGATTTATTTATTGATTGTCTTACTTATGAGTGGCGGTAGGGGGAGAGCGATGGTCTTTTCCTACCAATCTATCCCCCTACGAGCATGCGGGTAGTACTTTGTTTCGATGACTAATAGATTTTTGCAATAAGTATGTGAGTTCTTTATGACTAGTGTTGAGTCCATGGATTATACGCACTCTCGCCCTTCCATCATTGCTAGCCTCTTCGGTACCGTGCATCTCCCTTTCTCACCTCAAGAGTTGGTGCAAACTTCGCCGGTGCATCCAAACATTGCCCTTTATCACTTTCATATACTAGTGGGAATTTTCATTATAGAACTTGGCTTGTATATTCCGATGATGGGCTTCCACAAATGCCCGAGGCCTTCATGAGCAAGCAAGTTGGATGCACACCCACTTAGTTTCTAATTTGAGCTTTCAAACACTTATAGCTCATAGTGCATCCGTTGCATGGCAATCCCTACTCCTCACATTGACATCAATTGATGGGCATCTCCATAGCCCATTGATTAGCCGCGTCGATGTGAGACTTTCTCCTTTTTGTCTTCTCCACACAACCTCCACCATCATATTCTATTCCACCCATAGTGCTATTTCCATGGCTCATGCTCATGTATTGCGTGAAAGTTGAAAAGGTTTGAGAACGTCAAAAGTATGAAACAATTGCTTGGCTTGTCATCGGGGTTGCGCATGATTTGAATATTTTGTGTGGTGAAGATGGAGTATAGCCAGACCATATGATTTTGTAGGGATAACTTTCTTTGGCCATGTTATTTTGAAAAGACATGATTGCTTTATTAGTATGCCTGAAGTATTATTGTCTTAATGTCAAATGATAGGCTATTGCTTTGAATCACTCGTGTCTTAATATTCATGCCATGATTAGATTACATGATCAAGGTTATGTTAGGTAGCATTCCACATAAAAATTATCTTTTTTATCACTTACCTACTCGAGGACGAGTAGGAATTAAGCTTGGGAATGCTGATATGTCTCCGTCGTATCTATAATTTTTGATTGTTCCATGTCAATATTATACAACTTTCATATACTTTTGGCAACTTTTTATACTATTTTTGGGGACTAACATATTGATCCAGTGCCAGTTCCTGTTTGTTGCATGTTTTTTGTTTCACAGAAAATCCATATCAAATGGAGTCAAAACGGGATAAAAACGAACGGAGATTATTTTTGGAATATATGTGAAATATGGGAAGAAAATCAACGCGAGACGGTGCCCGAGGGAGCCACGAGGCAGGGGGCGCCCCTCTAGGCGTGCCCCTGACCCTCATGCCCCCCCGTAAAGCGGTTACTTCTCTTCTTCAGCCGCAAGAAAGCTAATTTTCAAAAGAAAAAAATCGGAGCGAAGGTTTCAATCCAATCGGAGTTAAGGATCTCCGGATATATAAGAAACGGTGAAAGGGCAGAATCCTAGAATGCAGAAACAGAGAGACAGATCCAATCTTAGAGGGGTTCTCGCCCCTCCCATGCCATGGAGGCCATGGAGCAGAGGGGAAACCCTTCTCCCATCTAGGAAGAAGGTCAAAGAAGGAGAAGAAGGAGGGGGGCTCTCTCCCCCTCGCTTCCGGTGGCACCGGAGTGCCACCGGGGCCATCATCGTCACCACAATCTTCACCAACAACTGCACCGCCGTCATCACCAACTCTTCCCCCCTCTATGCAGCGGTGTAACCCCACTTTTACCCGCTGTAATCTCTACTTAAACATGGCGCTCAAAGCTATATATCATTTCCCAATGATGTATGGCTATCCTATGATGTTTGACTAGATCTATTTTGTCCTATGGGTTAATTGATGATCGTGATTGGTTTGAGTTGCATGTTTTATTATTGGTGTTGTCCTATGATGCTCTCCGTGTCGCACAAGCGTGAGGGATCCCCGCTGTAGGGTGTTGCAATACGTTCATGATTTTCTTATGGTGGGTGGCGTGAGTGACAGAAGCACATACCCGAGTAAGTAGGTTGTTTGCATATGGGAGTAAAGAGGACTTGATACTTTAATGCCATGGTTGGGTTTTACCTTAATGATCTTTAGTAGTTGTGGACGCTTGCTAGAGTTCCAATCATAAGTGCATATCATCCAAGTAGAGAAAGTATGTTAGCTCATGCCTCTCCCTCAAATAAAATTGCAATAACGATTACCGGTCTAGTTATCGATTGCCTAGGGACAAATAACTTTCTTGTGTGACAAAAAGCTCTCTACCAAAACTAACTTAGTTGTGTCTTCATCTAACCAGCCCCTACTTTTTATTTACATGCTCTTTATTATCTTGCAAACCTATCCAACTACACCTACAAAGTACTTCTAGTTTCATACTTGTTCTAGGTAAAGTGAATGTTAAGCGTGCGTAGAGTTGTATCGGTGGTCGATAGAACTTGAGGGAATATTTGTTCTACCTTTAGTTCCTCGTTGGGTTTGACACTCTTACTCATCGAAAGAGGCTACAATTGATCCCCTATACTTGTGGGTTATCGATGGACTAACGTCTTGGCTGCCGAGGAATACGACCTCGAACACCCAACTAAGAGTTACCCAAAGCGCAAGCTACTGCCTCAATTTTATGACGAGGCATTTGAGCCCATACCGCCAAAGCATGAAACTGCTGACGAGCCTGACCGACCACCACGTGGATGGGACAGACCGGCTACTCATACCGAATACCAGCCCACGCCACACCGCCGTCGAGGCAAGGAGGTAACGGCCCCGAGCTATACCTACGACTTACGCAAGGACCTGGACAATAGAGCCGGTCTAACAAGATCAGTCGGTGGATCGAGGGGGCGTGCTCCAACGTGCGAAGACGGCCATCAGACCTGGCGGTACAGATACAACCTTGCATGGGACGAAAACCGCATACGGCCTCCATCCGAATTACGCCACGATGTCGCTCGATATAGAGGCGCCGCACACCCCCTATGCTTCACCGATGAAGTAATGGAACATTAGTTCCCAGAGGGGTTTAAACCCGTCAACATAGAATCATACGACGGTACGACAGATCCCGCAGTCTAGATTGAAGATTTCCTTCTCCATATTCACATGGATCGCGGTGACGATCTACATGCCATCAAATACCTCCCCCTAAAGCTTAATGGACCAGCTCGGCACTGGCTAAATAGCCTCCCAGAGAATTCTATTGGCAGCTGGGAAGATTTGGAAGATGCCTTTAGAGACAACTTCCAAGGTACCTATGTACGGCCCCCAGACGCTGATGACCTTAGTCACATAGTCCAGCAACCCGGAGAGTCAGCCCGAAAACTCTGGACAAGGTTCTTAATTAAAAAGAACCCAATCATCGACTGTCCAGACGCTGAAGCCCTAGCGGCCTTTAAACACAGCATCTGTGACAAATGGCTCGCCCGACACCTCGGCCAAGAGAAGCTAAAGCCCATGCCAGCCCTTACAGCACTCATGACCCGCTTTTGCGCGGCAGAGGATAGATGGTTAGCCCATAGCAACAATGGTACCAGTGACCCTAGTACTTCTGAAATCAAAAACCGCAACGGCAGGCCCCGACGCATCAAACACAAGCGTCAAAGTAACAATGATAATACCAAAGAAACGACGGTCAATGCCGGATTCCGTGGCTCCAAATCTGGTCAACGGAAGAAGCCATTTAAAAGAAATAAAGACGGTTCATCTAGCCTGGACCAAATACTTGATCGATGCTACCTCTTGAGCACTGCGTTGGTTTTCCCTTGAAGAGGAAAGGGTGATGCAGCAAAGTAGCGTAAGTATTTCCCTCAGTTTTTGAGAACCAAGGTATCAATCCAGTAGGAGGCTACGCGCGAGTCCCTCGCACCTGCACAAAACAAATAAATCCTCGCAACCAACGTGATAAGGGGTTGTCAATCCCTACATGGTCACTTACGAGAGTGAGATCTGATAGATATGATAAGATAATATTTTTGGTATTTTTATGATAAAGATGCAAAGTAAAATAAAAGGCAATGAAAATACCTAAGTGTTGGAAGACTAATATGATGAAGATAGACCCGGGGCCATAGGTTTCACTAGTAGCTTCTGTCAAGAGCATAAGTATTTTATGGTGGGTGAACAAATTACTGTTGATCAATTTACAGAATTGAGCATAGTTATGATAATATCTAGGTATGATCATGTATATAGGCATCACGTCCGAGACAAGTAGACCAACTCCTGCCTGCATCTACTACTATTACTCCACACATCGACCGCTATCCATCATGCATCTAGAGTATTAAGTTCATAAGAACAGAGTAACACCTTAAGCAAGATGACATGATGTAGAGGGATAAATTCATGCAATATGATAAAAAACCATCTTGTTATCCTCGATGGCAACAATACAATACGTGCCTTGCTGCCCCTACTATCACTGGGAAAGGACACCGCAAGATTGAACCCAAAGCTAAGCACTTCTCCCATTGCAAGAAAGATCAATCTAGTATGCCAAACCAAACTGATAATTCGAAGAGACTTGCAAAGATAACCAATCATACATAAAAGAATTCAGGGAAGATTCAAATATTTTTCATAGATAAACTTGATCATAAACCCACAATTCATCGATCTCAACAAACACACCGCAAAAGAAGATTACATCGAATAGATCTCCACAAGAGAGGGGGAGAACTTTGTATTGAGATCCAAAAAGAGAGAAGAAGCCATCTAGCTAATAACTATGGACCCGAAGGTCTGAGGTAAACTACTCGCACTTCATCGGAAGGGCTATGGTGTTGATGTAGAAGCCCTCTGTGATCGATGCCCCCTCCGGCGGAGCTCTGGAACATACCCCAAGATGGGATCTCATGGATACAGAAAGTTACGGCGGTGGAATTAGGGTTTTGGCTCTGTATTTGATTGTTTGGGGGTACGTAGGTATATATAGGAGGAAGAAGTAACTCGGTGGAGCAACAGGGGGCCCACGAGGGTGGAGGGCGCGCCTGGGGGGGTAGGCGCGCCCCCTACCTCATGGCCTCCCTGTTGGTTGCTTGACGTAGGGTCCAAGTCTCCTGGATCTTGTTCGTTCCAAAAATCACGTTCCCGAAGGTTTCATTCCGTTTGGACTCCGTTTGATATTCCTTTTCTTCGAAACCCTAAAATAGGCAAAAAAAACAGCAATTCTGGGCTGGGCCTCTGGTTAATAGGTTAGTCCCAAAAATAATATAAAAGTGGATAATAAAGCCCAATAATGTCCAAAACAGTAGATAATATAGCATGGAGCAATCAAAAATTATAGATACGTTGGAGACGTATCAAGCATCCCCAAGCTTAATTCCTGCTCGTCCTCGAGTAGGTAAATGATAAAAACAGAATTTTTGATGTGGAATGCTACTAGGCATAATTTCAATGTAATTCTTCTTAATTGTGGCATGAATATTCAGATCTGAAAGATTCAAGATAAAAGTCTAATATTGACCTAGAAATAATAATACTTCAAGCATACTAACTAAGCAATTATGTCTTCTCAAAGTAACATGGCCAAAGAAAGTTCATCCCTACAAAATCATATAGTTTAGTCATGCTCCATTTCTGTCACACAAGAATGCTCTCATCATGCACAACCCCGATGACAAGCCAAGCAATTGTTTCATACTTTAGTAATCTCAAACTTTATAAACCTTCACACAATACATGAGCGTGAGCCATGGATATAGCACTATGGGTGGAATAGAGTATAATGATGGGGGTTATGTGGAGAAGACAAAAAAGGAGGAAGTCTCACATCAACGAGGCTAATCAATGAACTATGGAGTTGCTCATCGATTTATGTTAATGCAAGGAGTAGAGATTGCCATGCAACAGATGGACTAGAGCTATAAATGTATGAAAGCTCAACAAAAGAAACTAGTGGGTGTGTATCCAACTTGCTTGCTCACGAAGACCTAGGGCACTTGAGGAGGCCCATTGTTGGAATATACAAGCCAAGTTCTATAATGAAAAATTCCCACTAGTATATGAAAGTGATAAGACAAGAGACTCTCTATTATGAAGACCATGGTGCTACTTTGAAGCACAAGTGTGGAAAAAAAGATAGTAGCATTGTCCCTTTTTATTTCTCTCTCTTTTTTTGGCCTTTCTCTTTTTATATATATTTGGGACAATGCTCTATTAAATGATGATCATCACACTTCTATTTATTTACAACTCAATGATTACAACTCGATACTAGAACAAGGTACGACTCTATATGAATGCCTCCGGCGGTGTACTGGGATATGCAATGAATCAAGTGTAACATGTATGAAAAATTATGAACGGTGGCTTTGCCACAAATACGATGTCAACTACATGATCATGCAAAGCAATATGACAATGATGAATGTGTCATGAATTCATGGTAAACGGGATGGTGGAAAGTTGCATGGCAATATATCTCAGAATGTCTATGGAAATGCCATAATAGGTAGGTATGGTGGCTGTTTTGAGGAAGATATAAGGAGGTTTATGTGTGAAAGAGCGTATCATATCACGGGTTTTGGATGCACCCGTGAAGTTTGCACCAACTCTCAATGTGAGAAAGGGCAATGCATGGTACCGAAGAGGCTAGCAATGATGGAAGGGTGAGAGTGCTTATAATCCATGGACTCAACATTAGTCATAAAGAACTCATATACTTATTCCAAAAATCTACAAGTCATCAAAAACCAAGCACTACGCGCATGCTCCTAGGGGGATAGATTGGTAGGAAAAGACCATCGCTCGTCCCCGGCCGCCACTCATAAGGAAGACAATCAAAGAACCCCTCATGTTTAACGTTTACCATACGTGCATGCTACGGGACTTGCAAACTTCAACACAAGTATTTCTCAATTTCACAACTACTCAACTAGCACAACTTTAATATCACTACCTCCATATCTCAAAACAATCATCAAGCATCAAACTTCTCTTAGTATTCAAAACACTCATAAGAAAGTTTTTACTAATCTTGAATACCTAGCATATTAGGATTATTTAAGCAAATTACCATGCTATTTAAGACTCTCAAAATAATCTAAGTGAAGCATGATAGATCAATAGTTTCTATAAAACAAATTCACCACCGTGCTCTAAAAGATATAAGTGAAGTTCTAGAGCAAAACTATATAACTCAAAAGATATAAGTGAAGCACATAGAGTATTCTAATAATTTCCGAATCTTGTGTGTGTCTCTCAAAAGGTGTGTACAGCAAAGATGATTGTGGTAAAATAAAAAGTAAAGACTCAAACCATACAAGACGCTCCGAGCAAAACACATATCATGTGGTGAATAAAAATATAGCTCCAAGTAAAGTTACCGATAGAAGTAGACGAAAGAGGGGATGCCTTCCAGGGCATCCCCAAGCTTTGGATTTTTTGTGCCCTTAGATTATCTTGGGGGTGCCATGGGCATCCCCAAGCTTAGGCTCTTGCCACTCCTTGTTCCATAATCCATCAAATCTTTACCCAAAACTTGAAAACTTCACAACACAAAACTTAAAGTAGAAAATCTCGTGAGCTCCGTTAGTGAAAGAAAAGAAAAGACCACTTCAAGGTACTGTAATGAACTCATTCTTTATGGACACCGATAACTGCCACACGTGTGGGTGTTAAGGAATCTGCCCACACGTTCTGTGTGGTGCCTAAGAGGACCAGCCCACACGTCTGTGTGTGGGCAAAACAATTAGCGCCCACACGCCTCTTTTTTCCCCTCCCGGTCCCTCTTACACGCGTGCGTGTGGGCGAAATAGATAACACCCACATGCCCGGTACGTCAGGCCTCGTACCTCATGGTCCCGCACGCCCCGCAGTTGCCATGGGTCGGACCCTCGTCCATGTTCGTTTAAGTGCAGTTGCCATGTCGCTGAACTATGGTTTCCATGTCATACAACTACAGTTGCCATGTTTGCTCAACTGCAGTTGCCATCTCAGGTCAAAGTTCCAGATTGCCATTTTTTGGACAACTACAACTGTTGCCATGTGTGGTCTGGTCTACTGCAGTTGCCATGATTTCAAAACTTTAGGCGTTGCCACCTACTAACACTAGGCAGTTGCCATGTAGCGCTACAAAAAAAGGCATGGCAAAAACATGTTCGGGTAAAAGAGAGAGTTTCCATGTGCTCACAAGCATGCTAGGGCAGTTGCCATTTAAAAAGAAAGAGTTTCCATCTGCTTACGTGCACGCTAGGGCAGTTTGCCATGTACCCTGCAAAACATATGGCAACTGACATGTTCGGGTAAAAAAAAGAGAGAGTTGCCATCTACTTGCAATCATACTAGGGCAGTTGCCATGTACACTACAAAATGCATGGCAACTGGCAGCTTGGGTGTGGGAGAGGAGGCGGGTGTGTGGGCGACATGGCAAACGCCCACACACCAGCCCTTGTGCGTGACTGAAAAACTGGTGTGTGGGCGAACTGCTAAACGCCCACACACCGGCCCCTCCGTGTGGTAAAACGGATGTGTGGGCGACCTCTCTCACACATCACACACGCGAGTTGTCCTACGTGGCATACAAAATCAGCTAATTCGTGCCAAGATTCGTGCAGAAGTTACTGGACGGTGATGGAGGCGTGTGGACGATTTGGCTAATGCCCACACGTGTGGGCTTTAACATTTTTGTTCTTTATTTATATTGGTGTTAAATCTACTGTATTCCAACTTCTCTATGGTTTATAAACTATTTTACTAGCCATAGATTCATCAAAATAAGCAACCAACACACGAAAAATAGAATCTGTCAAAAACAGAATAGTATGTAGTAATCTGTAGCTAGCGCAAGATCTGGAACCCCAGAAATTCTAAAATAAATTGCTGGACGTGAGGAATTTATCTATTAATCATCTTCAAAAATAATTAACTAAATATCACTTTCCAAATAAAAATGGCTGCAGTTATCGTGAGCGCTAAAGTTTCTATTTTTTACAGCAAGATTAACAAGACTTTCCCCAAGTCTTCCCGATGGTTCTACTTGGCACAAACACTAATTAAACACAAAAAACACAACCAAAACGGAGGCTAGATAAATTATTTATTACTAAACAGGAGCAAAAAGTAAGGAATAAAAATAAAATTGGGTTGCGTCCCAACAAGCGCTATCGTTTAACGCCGCTAGCTAGGCATAAAAGCAAGGATAGATCTAGGTATTGCCATCTTTGGTAGGTAATTATTTAATGAGGCATCTACCATCCTTAGGAATTTCTTTATTTTTATTAATTACCAAACTTTTAGGCACAAGATTGAAAAATTCATTTGTAACAAATGGTTCCTTAATGATAGCAAAAAGATTGGGATGAATACTTATAGATTTGAGAACCGCAGTTTCCTTACTAGAAGATTCACCCTTATTTTTAGGAACATACATAAGCTTGGCAATTTTAGTGGGAGGACTTGGAGTATTCTTTACGGAAGAAAAATCGGTTCCCAAGTTGGTAATAATACCCTCAAGTTTATCGATTCTAGTGGAATCCTAATTTATTTTCTCATTAACTATAGGTTCCTTTTCTTTAATATTTTTCAAGGTGACTCCTACTTTAGATCCATATTGAGTGATTTGGTTGTGGATCTTTTTATCCAAATTTTCAATTAACTCTACAATAGCAACCTTATTCTCAATAATTTCAAGTCTTTGCATTACATGCTCAAAAGTTAACGTAGTTCCATTAACCAAAAGAGGTGGTGAGCCAAACAAATCTATCATAGCATTATAAGAATCAAAAGTACTACCCAAGAAGTTCCCTCCGGTAATGGTATCAAGGATATATCTGTACCAAGGAGTAGCGCCTACATAAAAATTGCGAAGAAGAACAGCAGTAGATTGCTTCCTAGTAGATCTATTTTGAGCATTGCAAATTTTATACCAAGCGTCTTTTAGATTTTCTCCCTCCCTTTGCTTAAAATTTAGAAATTCATTCTCAGGAGACAACAGAGAAGATAAGGGACTAGACATAATGACAAGCAAACGGAAAAGAGGCGAATGGTAAAGAGAGGGAGGATAGAGAGAGAGGGCGAATAAAACTGCAAGGGTGAAGTGGGGGAGAGGAAAACAAGAGGCAAATGGCAAATAATGTAATGCGGGAGATAAGGGTTTGTGAGGGGTACTTGGTATGTTTGACTTTTGCATAAACCTCCCCGGCAACGGGGCTAGAAATCCTTCTTGCTACCTCTTGAGCACTGCGTTGGTTTTCCCTTGAAGAGGAAAGAGTGATGCAACAAAGTAGCGTAAGTATTTCCCTCAGTTTTTGAGAACCAAGGTATCAATCCAGTAGGAGGCTACGCGCGAGTCCCTCGCACCTGCACAAAACAAATAAATCCTCGCAACCAATGCGATAAGGGGTTGTCAATACCTACACGGTCACTTACGAGAGTGAGATCTGATAGATATGATAAGATAATATTTTTGGTATTTTTATGATAAAGATGCAAAGTAAAATAAAAGGCAATGAAAATAACTAAGTGTTGGAAGATTAGTATGATGAAGATAGAACTGGGGGCCAAGGTTTCACTAGTGGCTTCTCTCAAGAGCATAAGTATTTTACGATGGGTGAACAAATTACTGTTGAGCAATTGACAGAATTGAGCATAATTATGAGAATATCTAGGTATGATCATGTATATAGGCATCACGTCCGAGACAAGTAGACCGACTCCTGCCTGCATCTACTACTATTACTCCACATATCGACCGCTATCTAGCATTCATCTAGAGTATTAAGTTCATAAGAACAGAGTAACGCCTTAAGCAAGATGACATGATGTAGAGGGATAAATTCATGCAATATGATAAAAAAACCATCTTATTATCCTCGATGGCAACAATACAATACGTGCCTTGCTGCCCCTACTGTCACTGGGAAAGGACACCCCAAGATTGAACCCAAAGCTAAGCACTTCTCCCATTGCAAGAAAGATCAATCTAGTAGGCCAAACCAAACTGATAATTCAAAGAGACTTGCAAAGATAACCAATCATACATAAAAGAATTCAGAGAAGATTCAAATATTGTTCATAGATAAACTTGATCATAAACCCACAATTCATCGGTCTCCACAAACACACCACAAAAGAAGATTACATCGAATAGATCTCCACAAGAGAGTGGGAGAACTTTGTCTTGAGATCCAAACAGAGAGAAGAAGCCATCTAGCTAATAACTATGGACCCGAAGGTCTGAGGTAAACTACTCACACTTCATCAGAAGGGATATGATGTTGATGTAGAAGCCCTCCATGATCGATGCCCCCTCGGCGGAGCTCCGGAACAGGCCCCAAGATGGGATCTCGTGGATACAGAAAGTTACGGCGGTGGAATTAGGGTTTTGGCTCTGTATTTGATCGTTTGGGGGTACGTAGGTATATATAGGAGGAAGAAGTACGTCGGTGGAGCAACAGGGGGCCCACGAGGGTGGAAGGCGTGCCTAGGGGGTAGGAGCATCCCCTACCTCATGGCCTTCCTGTTGGTTGCTTGACGTAGGGTCCAAGTCTCCTGGATCTCGTTCGTTCCAAAAATCACGTTCCCGAAGGTTTCATTCCGTTTGGACTCCGTTTGATATTCGTTTTCTTCGAAACCCTAAAATAGGCAAAAAAACATCAATTCTGGGCTGGGCCTCTGGTTAATAGGTTAGTCCCAAAAATAATATAAAAGTGGATAATAAAGCCCAATAATGTCCAAAACAGTAGATAATATAGCATGTAGCAATCAAAAATTATAGATACGTTGGAGACGTATCAATCGACCTTGCCAAATTCACGGCACCCCCGACAAGCCTGCCAACCATACCAACAGAAGCTGTTGGGTATTTAAACAGGCCGGTAAGCTAAACACCGGACATAAGAAGAAGGGGTCGCCCAGTGAGGACGACGACGAAGAGCCTCACCCACCGAACACTAGGGGACGGTAGAAATTTCCCCTCGAGGTCAAAATGGTGAATATGATATACGCTACTCACATCCCCAAGCGGGAGCGCAAACGCGCTCTAAGGGACGTCTATGCGATAGAGTCAGTCGCCCCAAAATTCAATCCATGGTCAGCCTGTCCGATCACTTTCGATCATAGAGACCATCCGACTAGTATCCGTCATGGAGGCTCGGCTGCATTGGTACTCAACCCAATTATCGATGGATTCCACCTTACGCGGGTCCTCATGGACGGCGGCAGCAGCCTTAACTTGCTCTATCAGGACACGGTCCACAAAATGGGTATTGATTCGTCAAGAATTAAAACCACCAAAACTACCTTTAAAGGAGTAATTTTTGGTGTAGAGGCCCTTTGCATGGGCTCAATCACATTGGAAGTCGTCTTCGGTTCACTGGACAACTTCCGAAGCGAGGACTTGATCTTCGATGTTGTTCCCTTCCGTAGAGGCTATCATGCACTACTCGGACGAACTGCGTTCGCTCGCTTCAATGCGATCCTGCATTACGCATATCTCAAACTAAAGATGCCCGGACCACACGGTGTTATAACAGTCAATGGAAACACGGAGCGCTCCCTCCGTACCGAGGAGCACACCGTGGCACTTGCAGCAGAAGTCCACGGCAGCCTTATCAAGCCAAACACTACATCGGCAGTCAAGCCCCCAGACACTGTTAAATGCGTCCGGACTACTCGGCAGAGCGACGGTCCATCTCGTCCGGAGCTTGATTAGCAATTCGGCCTCCATCTCAGCCCCAACCGAATTGCAGCATATGTGCCACGCGTACATAACTACGCACTAAAGATACCATGGGCCAAGACGGAGGCATAGTAAAGACAAAGTCCACAATACGGCTCGACCCTATCTGGACCCTCATGTTTCTTTTCTCTTATTTTTTGTTTTCCAGGTTCCTTACAACCACCATCACCTTCCGACGGTACCAAGGGCCCTTTTCTAGGTCCCTCATGAGAACCTGATCGTTGATCCTTTCGAAGGATAATACACCAAGGAGGAAAAACAGCATAGACGTGTGGCAGAGTATCTAAAGGTCTTTAAAGATCACCTCTTCCTTTTTAGGACCCGCGCACAACTTTCCCTGGTGCCCGGCATATAGAATAGCCTTGATGCTTATCGCATCATTTGTAAAAATACATTTTGACGTATGAATCAGACTATAACGGAAACAGTTTTTCGCTCAACATATTCGGTACTGGCTTATTTCCTAATCCGTATTCCCTCTTTTTTGTCTGATCACCATATACACCTTGGTACGACTTAAATCGCCAGGGGCTCCATTCGGCCACGTACATTTCTTAAAAATAAAATAAGTCCGAACACTTTTATAGTACAATTTGGTGTCTCAAATTTAGCATTATATGCATCGGCTCCGAATCATGTCTTTGGTCAATAGTTGGGTTGCCCGGATCCTGTGGGTTACTACCTTACGTTCCGCTCGTTCGGCTATGGTAGTAAGGGAGAACTACTGCGATTGTGTTTCCGGTTCATCTGGACAAAGACCTCAGTAGAGAAAGCCAAAAACTGACTATCATGATGCGGTGAGAGCTGGTCAGCTATTCAGTGACTAAGTATGATATCTCACGATTTTTTCCGCATTACGCAAAGGACCGGTCTCCACCCGGGCAGGCGTCTATAGCACCCAAGTTCAGATAATTGAATAATACCAGAGGTTGCACCTACAATCTCATTATCAAACTCCTATGGCTAAGTGAGAGCGATAAAGCCACATAGTCTGATTGCCTGGTTCACCGCACTAACACCTCTTTCAAGGCCCGAGCCGTTGGGTCAAGTGTGTACAGGTGCCATTCCGAACACCCCCGTACTACCTACGTGGGGGCTGAAGCTGACGACTGGCCAACTCTCAAATACCGTAAACGGCCGCACATGAGGAAAAGAATTAGAAGTAAAACAAGCAACATATTATACATAAGCCTTGTTTCATAATACAAAGTTCGGGCGGCATGGATACATTCATTCGAAGATAATGTCCTTCGAACACTGGCCCTCTACAACGCGGGAACCTTCCAAGACTTCATCAAAATACCACTTCAGCCTGCGGTGCTCATTGCCTACGGGCTGCCCCTCGGTTGCCAGCTTGACGGTGTTCATCTTCGCCCACTATACCTTGACGCGAGCAAAGGCCATCCGGGCACCTTCGATATAGACCGACCGCTTTATGGCATCCAGCCGAGGGCAGGCACTGACTAGACGTTTCACGAGACCGAAGTAGCCATCGGGTATGGGCTCGGCGGGCCAGAGACGGATTATAATATCCTTCATAGCTAATCCGGCCACCCTATGCAGTTCGTTCAACTATTTCAGCTGATCGCTGAGGGGCACCGGATGCTCTGGCGCAAGGTAATGCGACCAGAACAGCTTCTCCGCCGAGCTCCCCTCCTCGGCTCGGGAGAACTCCGCAGCATCAGCAATACTCTGGGGCAGATCCACAAACGCTGCTGGAGACCTCCAAACCCAGGTCAGTAAGAGGTACCTTCTCCTCACAAATTTGCTATGCATAATAAAGGCCTTACCCGCCGCAATCTTCTTGGCCTCTTGAATCTCCCGGTAGGCGCCTTGGGCTTCAACCCGGGCATCCTGCACGCTTTGGAGGGCCTTAGTAAGTTCGGCATCTTGATACGTAATCTTGCGCTCCAAGGACTCACATTTGCTTATGGCATCCCGGAGCTCTTGCTGAACTTCCTCTACCCTTGATTCATGCTTTTGGCAGGTGGCTCGTTCCTCTTACACCTCCTTCTTGGCTTTGGCCAGCGCATTCTTCAGGGTCTCGACCTCAGACGCGTCAACTGTAAGCACAATCACACGCAAGATAATAAACCAGCAAGTCATATCATTTCAGATATGAATATGTATCACATACCTTGCTTCTCCTCCAATCGTTTGTTGGTGCGGATGAGCTCTTCATCGGCCCGCTCCAGCCTCCGCTTTAGTTCGGATACTTCGGCGGTATGAGCGGCTGCCGCTAACTTCAAAGCATGTTTGTTCAAATAGACATGTATGATCATCTCCTGCGAAATATTTGATCCTCTGTTCGGCCTCTCTTCATGAATGCCGAACAGAGTCTCATGGGCTACTAACTATACACAGGCATCCTTCTATATAGGTAAAAATTACTACGTCCCATACCTCTATGACGCCCCCGATTCAATTGTACACTAATCATACACGCAAACGTGTATGATCAAGATCAGGGATTCACAGGAAGATATCACAACACAACTCTACAAATAAAATAAATCATACACGCATCATATTACAAGCCAGGGGCCTCGAGGGCTCGAATACAAGAGCTCGCTCATATACGAGTCAGCGGAAGCAACAATATCTGAGTACAGACATAAGTTAAACAAGTTGCCATAAGATGTCTAGCACAAACTGGGATACATATTGAAAGAGGCACAGGCCTCCTGCTTTGGATCCTCCTAAACTACTCTTGGTCCTCGTCAGTGGCCTATACGTAGTAGTAGGAACCTCCAGTGTAGTAAGAGTCGTCGTCGACGGTGACTTCTGGCTCCTGGGCTCCAACGTCTGGTCGCAACAACCGGGTATAGAAAGGAGGGAAAGGGGGAGCAAAGCAACCGTGAGTACTCATCGAAAGTACTTGCAAGCAAGGAGCTACACTACATATGCATTGGTATCAATGAAAGGGGTAGTATATGTGGACTGAACTGCAGAATGCCAGAATAAGAGGGGGATAGCTAGTCCTATCGAAGACTACACTTCTGGCAGACTCCATCTTGAAGCAGAAGAAGAGAGTAAATGGTAAGTTAACCAAGTATCATCGCATAGCATATTCCTACCCGGCGATCCTCCCCTCGTCGCCTTGTGAGAGAGCGATCACCGGGTTGTATCTAGCACTTGGAAGGGTGTGTTTTATTAAGTATTCGGTTCTAGTTATCATAAGGTCAAGGTACAACTCCGATTCGTCCTTTTACCGAGGGACACGGCTATTCGAATAGATAAACTTCCCTGCAGGGGTGCACCACATTCCCAACACGCTCGACCCCCTTTGACCGGACACACTTTCCTGGGTCATGCCAGGCCTCGGAAGATCAACACGTCGCAGCCCCACCTAGGCACAATAGAGAGGTCAGCACGCCGGTGTAAATCCTATATGGCGCAGGGGTCTGGGCCCATCGCCCATTGCACAACTGCATGTTGCGTACGCAGTCGGAAGCAGACCTAGCCCCCTTAATACAAGCGCAGGCTTACGGTCCAATCCGGCGCGCGCTGCTCAGTCGCTGACGTCACGAAGGCTTCAGCTGATACCATGACGTTGAGTGCCCATAATTGTTCCCACGTAGTTGGTTAGTGTGTATAGGCCAGTGGCCAGACTCAGATCAAATACCAAGATCTCGGTAAGCGTGTTAATTGGAATAACCGTGGACGCCGACCAGGGCCAGGCCCACCTCTCTCCTAGGTGGTCTCAACCTGCCCTGTCGCTCCGCCACAAAGGTCCACTCAGAGGGCCGTCAGGACAAACGTCCTTTCGGTCCCAACCCGTGAATCACTCGCGGGTACTCTACGAGCCGACCCGACTTTAGTCACCATAGGTATCATATATTATGTATATAAGTATATACCTGTGATCACCTCCCGAGTGATCACGGCCCGATAGTATAGCATGGCAGACGGACAAGAATGTAGGGCCACTGATGGAATACTAGCATCCTATACTAAGCATTTAGGATTGCAGGTAAATGTAACAATAGTAGTAGCAAAGACAGGCTATGCATCAGGATAGGATTAACGGAAAGCAGTAACATGCTACACTACTCCAATGCAAGCAGTAGAGAGAAGAATAGGCGATATCTGGTGATCAAGGGGGGGCTTGCCTGGTTGCTCTAGAAAGTAAGGGTCGTCAATAACGTAGGCAATCGGGGCACCAGCAGAGGCGTCAGTCTCGTAGTCTACCGGAGAGAAGATGGGGAAGAAACAATGAATACAATGCAAACAGATGCGTAACGATGCATGACATGACAAGTGACGGTGCCAAGTGTGTCCTAACACAGTAGGAGGTGATACCGGCGAAGGGGGAAAACATCTGGGCAAGTATCCCCGGAGTTTCGCGTTTTCGGACAAATGAACCGGAGGGGGAAAGTTACGTGTTCGCTATGCTAGGGATGTGTGGCGGATGAACGGGCTGCGTATCCAGATTCGTCTCGTCATTCAAAGCAATTTTCATGTACAAAGTTTTTCCATCCGAGTTACGGATTATTTTATATTAATTTTTAAAGTTTTTAAAACATTTCTAAATTATTTTAATTCAAAATTAAATATTAAATTGCTATGGGTACGCAAAAGTGTACCCACGGAAGGGCTTGTGTGGCTGAACAGTAGGCCCAGTTGACTTGGTCAACTGCCCAGTCAGCAGAGACTGACTGGTGGGGCCAGTCAAAGTCAACAGCCCAGTCAGCATTGACCGTTGACTTGGTCAACCTGACAAGTGGGATCCCACTGTCATTGACTGTTAGTTAATTAACAGTAGCTAATTAGTTAATTAGGTTAACTAAACATAATTAATTAATTGATTATTATTATTATTTATTATTATTTAAATTCCTTTTTTATAACGTCCTGGGGCTGGGCCCCACGTGTTTGTGGCCAGGGGAGGCCTACTGGGCGCACTTAGAGGGCGCAGGCGTTGGGCTAACCGGGGCTTCGCCCCGGTAGTGCAGGCGCATGTGGCGGGCACCGGCGCGCGCGGTCCAGGGGGAAGCAGTAGTCAGCGCCGGCGAAGGGCTGCGCGCGCAGGGGAGCGCTGGGGGCAGCGCCGCGAGCGAGAGGGGGGCTGCGGGCGCGTGGGCCGCAAGGCCACCGCAGCACCGGTGAGGCGGGGCCACGCGGGCCGCGAGCTGCGAGCGGGCATCAGAGGCGATGGGGCGCGGCCACCCACGAGCGTGGGCGTGCGCGAGTGAGACACATGCGGGGCGAGGTCTAGTGCGGGCGCTCGTGGGCGATGACGCGGCGTCGAGCACGGTAGGGGCAACGGCGGGGTGTGTGACCGCTGGGCGGGTGAGGGAGTTCTGGACTAAGGGGTCCTCGACCGTCCGGCATGTTGGACATGGGCCGAACTATTGGGCCATGAAGATACAAGATAGAAGGCTTTCTCGCGTGTCCGGATAGGACTCTCCTTTGCGTGGAAGGCGAGCTAGGCGGCAGGATGTACTATTTCCTTTCTATGTAACCGACTTTGTACAACCCTAGTCCCCTCTGGTATCTATATAAACCGGAGGGCTTAGTCCATAGATACAATCATAATCACATAGGCTAGATTTCTAGGGTTTTAGCCACTACGATCTCGAGGTAGATCGACTCTTGTAACACTCATATTCATCAAGATCAATCAAGCAGGAAGTAGGGTATTACCTCCATAGAGGGCCCGGACCTGGGTAAACATCATGTCCCGTGTCTCCTGTTACCATCAACCTTAGACGCATAGTTCGGGACCCCTACCCGAGATCCGCCGGTTTTGACACCGACATTGGTGCTTTCATTGAGAGTTCCACTGTGACATCGAAGTTAGGGTTGATGGCTCGCCATGTGATTAAGGACAATATCACCGCCAGAGGAGCTCTGGCCTCGGGCCAAACCCTCCAGCTGGGTGGCTTCATCATGACCGCCCGTTCGGCCGGTGAGCCGACAATGACTTCTCGGGTCATCGAAAATCGCCTCCGAATTGACTCCAAATACTCCAAACGGATGGATCCAATGGAATTGTCGTCCTTGAACAAACTCCTGGATCGCATCGCCGCCTTGGGGGTTGCTGCAGACTATGATCGGATTGGGCTTAAACCCGATCAGAGAGAAATCAAATCTCCACCGATCACCCATTAGATAGCGGCAGTACAAGAGCAAAACAAAAACTCTCCCTCTATACTAAGGACGAACTATGTTCGGATCTCCGAGCTCGAAGAGCTGGATACATGTCCGTGGAACGACGTGCCTTGTCCTCTGAACCCGGAGTCGGACGGTAGACCTGAAAAATCGGTCGATCTCCTGGAGCCGAACTATCAAGCCTAGAAATTTCTCAAACTCCGGATCCCAAATTGGGTCAGAGTTCGGATTTAAATTCACCCACCCACCCAGATATACGCGATCTTACATACATACGACAGCAGTCTCAGGAAACAGTCCATCACTTTTGGGCCATATTCCTCCTTGTCAAGGACAAGATTAAAGATTGTCGCGATGAAGACGTGATCTCAATATTCCGCAGTAATTGTATGGACGAAGGAATCCTCAACACCATCAACCGCCGTCATGTATTACACTTCACTGACTTGGCAACCATAGTACAGAAGTATTGCACAATGGGAAGCGCCTGGAAAACTCAGGAAGCTCGCTGGGAACCACCAGTTTCCACTCAACCCCCCGCCCGGGCAAAAAGGATGCAATCTCACGGGGCGCCCAACACAGCTGTAAAGAAATCTAAACCCATTACGGGGCGCAGAACCATTCTGGAGGGATGGCTCGATAGGCCATGCAAAATACACACAACATCGGATATCGTACCTACCCACAACCTTAGAGCATGTTCGATACTCCGGCAAGTGGCCAAGAGTGGCGAGGATATCCTCACCAAAAATACCTCAGAGAAACACCCCCCGGAAGACGACGACCTCAGGGTATTGACGGTCTTTGAGACTTTTTCTTAAAACAGTCGGTGCAAAAGGGCCCTTCGTGACCTCGCCGAAGCCTGCCAAGTCACAGCAATAAATGTTGGGGAACGTTGCAGAAAACAAAAAAATTTCTACTCGTTTCACCAAGATCATCTAGGAGTTCATCTAGCAACGAGTCATTGGATGCATCTACGTACCTTGTAGATCGCGAGCGGAAGCGTTCAAAGAACGGGGATGATGTAGTCGAACACGACGTGATTCGAATCACCGGAGATCCTAGCACCGAACGGACGGCACCTCCGCGTTCAACACACGTACGGAACAGCCACGTCTCCTCTTCTTGATCCAGCAAGGGAGGGAGGAGAGGTTGAGGGAGATAGCACCAGCAGCAGCACGACGGCGTGGTGTTGATGGAGCTGCAGTACTCCGGCAGAGCTTCGCTAAGCACTATGGAGGTTGAGGAGGTGTTGGGGAGGGAGAAGGAGGCAACCAAAGGCCAAGGACTCAAGGTATGAAGTCCCTCCTCTCCCCCACTATATATAGGGGTGCCAAGGGGGGGTGGCCAGCCCTAGGAGATTCAATCTCCTAGGGGGTGCGGCGGCCTAGGGGGGTTTCCCTCCCCCCCCCAAGGCACCTAGGAGGTGCCTTCCACTAGTAGGACTCCTCCCCCTTGGAAACCCTAGGCGCATGGGCCTTGTGGGGCTGGTGCCCTTGGCCCAAGCAGGCCAAGGCGCACCCCCTACAGCCCATGTGGCCCCCGGGGATGGGTGGCCCCACCCGGTGGGCCCCCGGGACCCCTCCGGTGGTCCCGGTACAATACCGATAACCCCGAAACTTGTCCCGATGCCCGAAACAGGACTTCCCATATATAAATCTTTACCTCCGGACCATTCCGGAACTCCTCGTGACGTCCGGGATCTCATCCGGGACTCCGAACAACATTCGGGTCACTGCATATACATATCCCTACAACCCTAGCGTAACCGAACCTTAAGTGTGTAGACCCTACGGGTTCGGGAGACAAGCAGACATGACCGAGACGACTCTCCGGTCAATAACCAACAGCGGGATCTGGATACCCATGTTGGCTCCCACATGCTCCACGATGATCTCATCGGATGAACCACGATGTCGAGGATTCAATCAACCCCGTACGCTATTCCCTTTGTCTATCGATATGTTACTTGCCCGAGATTCGATCGTCGGTATCCCAATACCTCGTTCAATCTCGTTACCGGCAAGTCACTTTACTCGTACCGTAATGCATGATCCCGTGACCAGACACTTGGTCACTCTGAGCTCATTATGATGATGCATTACCGAGAGGGCCCAGTGATACCTCTCCGTCATACGGAGTGACAAATCCCAGTCTTGATCCATGTCACCCAACAGACACTTTCGGAGATACCCGTAGTCTACCTTTATAGTCACCCAGTTACGTTGTGACGTTTGGCATACCCAAAGCACTCCTACGGTATCCGGGAGTTACACGATCTCATGGTCTAAGGAAAAGATACTTTGACATTGCAAAACTCTAGCAAACGAACTATACGATCTTGTGCTATGTTTAGGATTGGGTCTCGTCCATCACATCATTCTCCTAATGATGTGATCTCGTTATCAATGACATCCAGTGTCCATAGTCAGGAAACCATGACTATCTGTTGATCAACGAGCTAGTCTACTAGAGGCTTACTAGGGACATGTTGATGTCTATTATTCACACATGTATTACGATTTCCAGATAACACAATTATAGCATGAATAAAGACAATTATCATCAACAAGGAAATATAATAATAAGGCTTTTATTATTGCCTCTAGGGCATATTTCCAACAGTCTCCCACTTGCACTAGAGTCAATAATCTAGTTACATTGTGATGAATCGAACACCCATGGAATTCTGGTGTTGATCATGTTTTGCTCTAGGGAGAGGTTTAGTCAACGGATCTGCTACATTCAGGTCCGTATGTACTTTACAAATCTCTATGTCTCCATCTTGAACATTTTCACGAATGGAGTTGAAGCGACGCTTGATGTGCCTTGTCTTCTTGTGAAACCTGGGCTCCTTGGCAAGTGCAATAGCTCCAGTGTTGTCACAGAAGAGCTTGATCGGCCCCGACGCATTGGGTATGACTCCTAGGTCGGTGATGAACTCCTTCACCCATATTGCTTCATGTGCTGCCTCCGAGGCTGCCATGTACTCCGCTTCACATGTAGATCCCGCCACGACGCTTTGCTTGCAACTGTACCAGCTTACTGCCCCACCATTCAAAAATATACACGTATCCGGTTTGTGACTTAGAGTCATCCAGATCTGTGTCGAAGCTAGCGTCGACGTAACCCTTTACGACGAGCTCTTCGTCACCTCCATAAACGAGAAACATTTCCTTAGTCCTTTTCAGGTACTTCAGGATATTCTTGACCGCTGTCCAGTGTTCCTTGCCGGGATTACTTTGGTACCTTCCTACCAAACTGACGGCAAGGTTTACATCAGGTCTGGTACACAGCATGGCATACATAATAGAACCTATGGCTGAGGCATAGGGGATGACGCTCATCTCTTCTATATCTTCTGCCGTGGTCGGACATTGAGCTGAGCTCAATTTCATACCTTGCAACACAGGCAAGAACCCCTTCTTGGATTGATCCATATTGAACTTCTTCAATATCTTATCAAGGTATGTGCTTTGTGAAAGACCTATGAGGCGTCTTGATCTATCTCTATAGATTTTGATGCCTAATATATAAGCAGCTTCTCCAAGGTCCTTCATTGAAAAACTTTTATTCAAGTAGGCCTTGATGCTGTCCAAGAGTTCTATATCATTTCCCATCAAAAGTATGTCATCTACATATAATATGAGAAATGCTACAGAGCTCCCACTCACTTTCTTGTAAACGCAGGCTTCTCCATAAGTCTGTGTAAACCCAAACGCTTTGATCATCTCATCAAAGCGAATGTTCCAACTCCGAGATGCTTGCACCAGCCCATAAATCGAGCGTTGGAGCTTGCACACTTTGTCAGCATTCCTAGGATCGACAAAACCTTCCGGCTGCATCATATACAATTCTTCCTTAAGGAAACCATTAAGGAATGCCGTTTTGACGTCCATTTGCCATATTTCGTAATCATAGAATGCGGCAATTGCTAACATGATTCGGACGGACTTCAGCTTCGCTACCGGTGAGAAAGTCTCATCGTAGTCAACCCCTTGAACTTGTCGATAACCCTC
The DNA here is from genome assembly GCF_002162155.2 of Triticum dicoccoides. NCBI lineage: Eukaryota > Viridiplantae > Streptophyta > Magnoliopsida > Poales > Poaceae > Triticum > Triticum dicoccoides. The sequence continues at coordinate 660,536,892 of NC_041384.1, forward strand.
AGCGACAAGCCGAGCTTTATAGATGGTCACATTACCATCCGCGTCTGTCTTCTTCTTAAAGATCCATTTATTTTCTATGGCTCGCCGTTCAACGGGCAAGTCAGTCAAAGTCCATACTTTGTTTTCATACATGGATCCTATCTCGGATTTCATGGCTTCTAGCCATTTGTCGGAATCTGGTCCCGCCATCGCTTCTTCATAGTTCGAAGGTTCACCGTTGTCTAACAACATGATTTCCAAGACAGGGTTGCCGTACCACTCTGGTGCGGAACGTGTCCTTGTGGACCTTCAAATTTCAGTAGGAGCTTGATCAGAAGTATCTTGATCATTATCATTAACTTCCTCTCTAGTCGGTGCTGGCACCTCAGGAACATTTTCTTGAGTTGCGCCATTTTCCGGTTCAAGAGGCAATACTTCATCAAGCTCTACTTTCCTCCCACTTACTTCTTTCGAGAGAAACTCTTTCTCCAGAAAGGACCCATTCTTGGCAACAAAGATCTTGCCTTCGGATCTGAGGTAGAAGGTGTACCCAATAGTTTCTTTTGGGTACCCTATGAAGACGCATTTTTCCGATTTGGGTTCGAGCTTTTCAGGTTGAAGTTTCTTGACATAAGCATCGCATCCCCAAACTTTTAGAAATGACAGCTTAGGTTTCTTCCCAAACCATAATTCATATGGTGTCGTCTCAACGGATTTCGACGGAGCCCTATTTAAAGTGAATGCGGCAGTCTCTAAAGCATAGCCCCAAAAAGAAAGCGGTAAATCGGTAAGAGACATCATAGATCGCACCATATCTAACAGAGTGCGATTACGACGTTCGGACACACCATTACGCTGAGGTGTTCCAGGCGGCGTGAGTTGTGAAACTATTCCACATTTTCTTAAGTGTGCGCCAAACTCGTGACTCAAGTATTCTCCTCCACGATCTGATCGTAGAAACTTGATTTTCCTGTCACGTTGATTTTCAACCTCACTCTGAAATTCCTTGAACTTTTCAAAGGTTTCAGACTTGTGTTTCATTAAGTAGATATACCCATACCTACTTAAATCATCAGTGAGGGTGAGAACATAACGATAGCCACCGCGAGCCTCAATACTCATTGGACCGCACACATCGGTATGTATGATTTCCAATAAGTCGGTTGCTCGCTCCATTGTTCCTGAGAACGGAGTCTTGGTCATTTTACCCATAAGGCATGGTTCGCACGTGTCAAATGATTCATAATCAAGAGACTCTAAAAGTCCATCAGCATGGAGCTTCTTCATGCGTTTGACACCTATGTGACCAAGGCGGCAGTGCCACAAGTATGTGGGACTATCATTATCAACTTTACTTCTTTTGGTACTCACATTATGAATATGTGTAGCATCACGTTCGAGATTCATAAGGAATAAACCATTCACCATAGGAGCATGACCATAAAACATATCTCTCATAAAAATGGAACAACCATTATTCTCAGATTTAAAAGAGTAGCCATCTCGAATTAAACGAGATCCTGATACAATGTTCATGCTCAAAGCTGGCACTAAATAACAATTATTAAGGTTTAAAACTAATCCCGAAGGGAGATGCAGAGGTAGCGTGCCGACGGCGATCACATTGACCTTGGAACCATTCCCGACGCGCATCGTCACCTCGTCCTTTGCCAGTTTCCGCTTATTCCGCAGCCCCTGCTTTGAGTTACAAATGTGAGCAACTGCACCGGTATCAAATACCCAGGAGCCACTACGGGCACTAGTAAGGTACACATCAATTACATGTATATCACATATACCTTTGGTTTTGCCGGCCTTCTTATCCGCTAAGTACTTAGGGCAGTTCCGCTTCCAGTGACCGCTTCCCTTGCAATAAAAGCACTCAGTCTCGGGCTTGGGTCCATTCTTTGGCTTCTTCCCGGCAGCTTGCTTGCCGGGCACGGCAACCCCCTTGCCGTCCTTCTTGAAGCTCTTTTTACCCTTGCCTTTCTTGAACTTAGTGGTTTTATTGACCATCAACACTTGATGTTCTTTCCTGACTTCTACCTCTGCTGATTTCAGCATAGCAAATACTTCAGGAATGGTCTTTTCCATCCCCTGCATATTGAAGTTCATCATAAAGCTCTTGTAGCTTGGTGGAAGCGACTGGAGGATTCTGTCAATGACCGCATCATCCGGGAGATTAACTCCCAGCTGAGTCAAGCGGTTATGCAACCCAGACATAGTGAGTATGTGCTCACTGACAGAACTGTTTTCCTCCATCTTACAGCTGAAGAATTTGTCGGAGACTTCATATCTCTCGACCCGGGCATGAGCTTGGAAAACCATTTTCAGCTCTTCGAACATCTCATATGCTCCATGTCTCTCAAAACGCTTTTGGAGCCCCGGCTCTAGGCTGTAAAGCATGCCGCACTGAACGAGGGAGTAGTCATCGAAACGTGCCTGCCAAGCGTTCATAACGTCTTGTTCTGCAGGGAGAACGGGTGCGTCACCAAGCGGTGCTTGTAGGACATAATCTTTCTTGGCAGCTATGAGGATGATCCTCAGGTTCCGGACCCAGTCCGTATAGTTGCTGCCATCGTCTTTCAACTTAGTTTTCTCTAGGAACGCGTTGAAGTTGAGGACTACGTTGGCCATTTGATCTACAAGACATATTGCAAAGTTTTTAGACTAAGTTCATGATAATTAAGTTCAACTAATCAAATTATTAGTGAACTCCCACTTAGATTAGACATCCCTCTAGTCATCTAAGTATTACATGATCCGAGTTAAACTAGACCGTGTCCGATCATCACGTGAGACGGACTAGTCAACATCGGTGAACATCTTCATGTTGATCGTATCTTCTATACGACTCATGCTCGACCTTTCGGTCTTCTGTGTTCCGAGGCCATGTCTGTACATGCTAGGCTCGTCAAGTCAACCTAAGTGTTTGCATGTGTAAATCTGTCTTACACCCGTTGTATGTGAACGTCTGAATAAAACACCCGATCATCACGTGGTGTTTTGAAACAGCGAACTGTCGCAACGGTGCACAGTTAGGGGGAACACTTCTTGAATTTTATTGTGAGGGATCATCTTATTTATTCCGTCGTTCTAAGTAAACAAGATGCAAAACATGATAAACATCACATGCAATCAAATAATAAACGTGACATGATATGGCCATTTTCACATAGCTCCTTTGATCTCCATCTTGGGGCTTCGTGATCATCTTGTCACCGGCTTGACACCATGATCTCCATCATCATGATCTCCATCATCGTGTCTCCATGAAGTTGCTCGCCAACTATTACTTCTACTACTATGGCTAACGCGTTTAGCAATAAAGTAAAGTAATTTACATGGCGTTTCTCGATGACACGCAGGTCATTAAAAGAATAAAGACAACTCCTATGGCTCCTGCCGGTTGTCATACTCATCGACATGCAAGTCGTGAATCCTATTACAATAGCATGAACATCTCATACATCACATATAGATCATTCATCATTCATCACAACTTTGGCCATATCATAGCACAAACCACTTGCTGCAAAAACAAGTTAGACGTCCTCTAATTGTTGTTGCAAGTTTTACGTGGCTGAATTAGGGTTCTAGCAAGAACGTCTTCTTACCTACGTTAAAGCCACAACGTGATTTGTCAACTTCTATTTACCCTTCATAAGGACCCTGTTCATCGATTCCGCTCCAACTAAAGTAGGAGAGACAGACACCCGCCAGCCACCTTATGCAACTAGTGCATGTTAGTCGGTGGAACCGGTCTCACGTAAGCGTACGTGTAAGGTTGGTCCGGGCCGCTTCATCCCACAATACCGCTGAAGCAAGAAAGGACTAGTAACGGCAAGAAAGTTGACAAATCTACGCCCACAACAAATTGTGTTCTACTCGCGCAAGAAGAACTACGCATAGACCTAGCTCTGATACCACTGTTGGGGAACGTTGCAGAAAACAAAAAAATTCTACTCGTTTCACCAAGATCATCTAGGAGTTCATCTAGCAACGAGTCATTGGATGCATCTACGTACCTTGTAGATCGCGAGCGGAAGCATTCAAAGAACGGGGATGATGTAGTCGAACACGACGTGATTCGAATCACCGGAGATCCTAGCACCGAACGGACGGCACCTCCGCGTTCAACACACGTACGGAACAGCCACGTCTCCTCTTCTTGATCCAGCAAGGGAGGGAGGAGAGGTTGAGGGAGATAGCACCAGCAGCAGCACGACGGCGTGGTGTTGATGGAGCTGCAGTACTCCGGCAGAGCTTCGCTAAGCACTATGGAGGTTGAGGAGGTGTTGGGGAGGGAGAAGGAGGCAACCAAAGGCCAAGGACTCAAGGTATGAAGTCCCTCCTCTCCCCCACTATATATAGGGGTGCCAAGGGGGGGTGGCCGGCCCTAGGAGATTCAATCTCCTAGGGGGTGCGGCGGCCTAGGGGGGTTTCCCTCCCCCCCAAGGCACCTAGGAGGTGCCTTCCACTAGTAGGACTCCTCCCCCTTGGAAACCCTAGGCGCATGGGCCTTGTGGGGCTGGTGCCCTTGGCCCAAGCAGGCCAAGGCGCACCCCCTACAGCCCATGTGGCCCCCGGGGATGGGTGGCCCCACCCGGTGGGCCCCCGGGACCCCTCCGGTGGTCCCGGTACAATACCGATAACCCCGAAACTTGTCCCGATGCCCGAAACAGGACTTCCCATATATAAATCTTTACCTCCGGACCATTCCGGAACTCCTCGTGACGTCCGGGATCTCATCCGGGACTCCGAACAACATTCGGGTCACTGCATATACATATCCCTACAACCCTAGCGTAACGGAACCTTAAGTGTGTAGACCCTACGGGTTCGGGAGACAAGCAGACATGACCGAGACGACTCTCCGGTCAATAACCAACAGCGGGATCTGGATACCCATGTTGGCTCCCACATGCTCCACGATGATCTCATCGGATGAACCACGATGTCGAGGATTCTATCAACCCCGTACGCTATTCCCTTTGTCTATCGATATGTTACTTGCCCGAGATTCGATCGTCGGTATCCCAATACCTTGTTCAATCTCGTTACCGGCAAGTCACTTTACTCGTACCGTAATGCATGATCCCGTGACCAGACACTTGGTCACTCTGAGCTCATTATGATGATGCATTACCGAGTGGGCCCAGTGATACCTCTCCGTCATACGGAGTGACAAATCCCAGTCTTGATCCATGTCACCCAACAGACACTTTCGGAGATACCCGTAGTCTACCTTTATAGTCACCCAGTTACTTTGTGACGTTTGGCATACCCAAAGCACTCCTACAGTATCCGGGAGTTACACGATCTCATGGTCTAAGGAAAAGATACTTGACATTAGAAAACTCTAGCAAACGAACTATACGATCTTGTGCTATGTTTAGGATTGGGTCTTGTCCATCACATCATTCTCCTAATGATGTGATCTCGTTATCAATGACATCCAGTGTCCATAGTCAGGAAATCATGACTATCTGTTGATCAACGAGCTAGTCAACTAGAGGCTCACTAGGGACATGTTGATGTCTGTTATTCACACATGTATTACGATTTCCAGATAACACAATTATAGCATGAATAAAGACAATTATCATGAACAAGGAAATATAATAATAATGCTTTTATTATTGCCTCTAGGGCATATTTCCAACAGTCTCCCACTTGCACTAGAGTCAATAATCTAGTTATATTGTGATGAATCGAACACCCATGGAATTCTGGTGTTGATCATGTTTTGCTCTAGGGAGAGGTTTAGTCAACGGATCTGCTACATTCAGGTCCGTATGTACTTTACAAATCTCTATGTCTCCATCTTGAACATTTTCACGAATGGAGTTGAAGCGACGCTTGATGTGCCTTGTCTTCTTGTGAAACCTGGGCTCCTTGGCAAGTGCAATAGCTCCAGTGTTGTCACAGAAGAGCTTGATCGGCCCCGACGCATTGGGTATGACTCCTAGGTCGGTGATGAACTCCTTCACCCATATTGCTTCATGTGCTGCCTCCGAGGCTGCCATGTACTCCGCTTCACATGTAGATCCCGCCACAACGCTTTGCTTGCAACTGCACCAGCTCACTGCCCCACCATTCAAAATATACACGTATCCGGTTTGTGACTTAGAGTCATCCAGATCTGTGTCGAAGCTAGCGTCGACGTAACCCTTTACAACGAGCTCTTCGTCACCTCCATAAACGAGAAACATTTCCTTAGTCCTTTTCAGGTACTTCAGGATATTCTTGACCGCTGTCCAGTGTTCCTTGCCGGGATTACTTTGGTACCTTCCTACCAAACTTACGGCAAGGTTTACATCAGGTCTGGTACACAGCATGTAATAGAACCTATGGCTGAGGCATAGGGGATGACGCTCATCTCTTCTATATCTTCTGCCGTGGTCGGACATTGAGCTGAGCTCAATTTCATACCTTGTAACACAGGCAAGAACCCTTTCTTGGATTGATCCATATTGAACTTCTTCAATATCTTATCAAGGTATGTGCTTTGTGAAAGACCTATGAGGCGTCTTGATCTATCTCTATAGATTTTGATGCCTAATATATAAGCAGCTTCTCCAAGGTCCTTCATTGAAAAACTTTTATTCAAGTAGGCCTTGATGCTGTCCAAGAGTTCTATATCATTTCCCATCAAGAGTATGTCATCTACATATAATATGAGAAATGCTACAGAGCTCCCACTCACTTTCTTGTAAACGCAGGCTTCTCCATAAGTCTGTGTAAACCCAAACGCTTTGATCATCTCATCAAAGCGAATGTTCCAACTCCGAGATGCTTGCACCAGCCCATAAATCGAGCGTTGGAGCTTGCACACTTTGTTAGCATTCTTAGGATCGACAAAACCTTCCGGCTGCATCATATACAATTCTTCCTTAAGGAAACCATTAAGGAATGCCGTTTTGACGTCCATTTGCCATATTTCGTAATCATAGAATGCGGCAATTGCTAACATGATTCGGACGGACTTCAGCTTCGCTACCGGTGAGAAAGTCTCATCGTAGTCAACCCCTTGAACTTGTCGATAACCCTTAGCGACAAGCCGAGCTTTATAGATGGTCACATTACCATCCGCGTCTGTCTTCTTCTTAAAGATCCATTTATTTTCTATGGCTCGCCGTTCAACGGGCAAGTCAGTCAAAGTCCATACTTCGTTTTCATACATGGATCCTATCTCGGATTTCATGGCTTCTAGCCATTTGTCGGAATCCGGGCCCGCCATCGCTTCTTCATAGTTCGAAGGTTCACCGTTGTCTAACAACATGATTTCCAAGACAGGGTTGCCGTACCACTCTGGTGCGGAACGTGTCCTTGTGTCCACTAGTAGGACTCCTCCCCCTTGGAAACCCTAGGCGCATGGGCCTTGTGGGGCTGGTGCCCTTGGCCCAAGCAGGCCAAGGCGCACCCCCTACAGCCCATGTGGCCCCCGGGGATGGGTGGCCCCACCCGGTGGGCCCCCGGGACCCCTCCGGTGGTCCCGGTACAATACCGATAACCCCGAAACTTGTCCCGATGCCCGAAACAGGACTTCCCATATATAAATCTTTACCTCCGGACCATTCCGGAACTCCTCGTGACGTCCGGGATCTCATACGGGACTCCGAACAACATTCGGGTTACTGCATATACATATCCCTACAACCCTAGCGTAACCGAACCTTAAGTGTGTAGACCCTACGGGTTCGGGAGACAAGCAGACATGACCGAGACGACTCTCTGGTCAATAACCAACAGCGGGATCTGGATACCCATGTTGGCTCCCACATGCTCCACGATGATCTCATCGGATGAACCATGATGTCGAGGATTCTATCAACCCCGTACGCTATTCCCTTTGTCTATCGATATGTTACTTGCCCGAGATTCGATCGTCGGTATCCCAATACCTCGTTCAATCTCGTTACCGGCAAGTCACTTTACTCGTACCGTAATGCATGATCCCGTGACCAGACACTTGGTCACTCTGAGCTCATTATGATGATGCATTACCGAGTGGGCCCAGTGATACCTCTCCGTCATACGGAGTGACAAATCCCAGTCTTGATCCATGTCACCCAATAGACACTTTCGGAGATACCCGTAGTCTACCTTTATAGTCACCCAGTTACGTTGTGACGTTTGGCATACCCAAAGCACTCCTACGGTATCCGGGAGTTACACGATCTCATGGTCTAAGGAAAAGATACTTTGACATTGCAAAACTCTAGCAAACGAACTATACGATCTTGTGCTATGTTTAGGATTGGGTCTCGTCCATCACATCATTCTCCTAATGATGTGATCTCGTTATCAATGACATCCAGTGTCCATAGTCAGGAAACCATGACTATCTGTTGATCAACGAGCTAGTCTACTAGAGGCTTACTAGGGACATGTTGATGTCTATTATTCACACATGTATTACGATTTCCAGATAACACAATTATAGCATGAATAAAGACAATTATCATGAACAAGGAAATATAATAATAATGCTTTTATTATTGCCTCTAGGGCATATTTCCAACAATAAACCCCTGGAACGACACGGCCATAACTTTCAATTCCAGTGACGAACTAAAATTCCGGACAGCCCGGGCACCAGCCGCCTTGGTCCTCAATCCAATTGTCGATAGCTTTCGGCTCACCAAAGTGCTCATGGATGGCGGCAGCGGATTAAACCTCATCTACGAGGATACACTCAATAAAATGGAAATACACAGGAGCCGTATCGAGCAAAGTAGCACGACCTTCCAAGGAATCATTCCTAGTCGGGAGGCACGATGCGCGGGAAAAATTACACTTGGCGTGGTATTCGGCACGCCGGAGAACTATTGGTCCGAAGAGATAACCTTCCAAGTGGCCCCGTTCAACAGTGGATACCACGCCCTGTTGGGGTGAGATACATTCACACGCTTTCAAGCCATACCTCATTACGGGTATAAGAAGCTCAAGATGTCCAGGCCCAATGGTATTATCACTCTCGCTAGTGATCCAGATATAGCCCTCCGCACCGAAAACAAAACAACATCACTGGCCCTCGAGGCACTATCTGAGGCCCTCGCGGCCGAAGAGTTAATCGCGCTGCGCTCGACGGTGGATAGGGATGACATAATCCTTGATAAGCGCTCCAAATCCACCTCCTTCAAACCAGCAGATGAAATAGTCAAATTTCAAGTCCAGCCGACGGACCCAAAGAAGACAGTCTCCATCGGGGCACAGCTGGACCCAATGGTGGACGCCACACTACGATCGTTCCTACGCAAGAACTGGGACATATTCGCCTGGCACCCTTCTGATATGCCAGGAATCCCACGCAGGTTGGCCGAGCACAACCTCAATATACTGAAGGGATATAAGCCGGTCAAGCAAACACTACAACGCTTTTTCAAACCCAAACGACAAGCAATGGGGGAGGAGCTAGCCAAGTTAATTGAGGCCGGATTCATCAAAGAAATAAAACACCCGGACTGGCTAGCAAACCAGGTGATGGTGCGAAAGAAGGATAAATCCTGGCGCCTGTGCGTCGATTTCAAAGACCTCAACAAAGCTTGCCCTAAGGATCCCTTTGTTGGGGAATGTTGCAGAAAACTAAAATTTTCCTACGGTTTCACCAAGATCCATCTATGAGTTCATCTAGCAACAAGTGATCGGATTGCATCTACATACCTTTGTAGATCACGCACGGAAGCGTTCAAAGAACGGGGATGAGGAAGTCGTACTCGACGTGATCCAAATCACCGGAGATCCTAGCGACGAACGGACGACACCTCTGCGTTTAACACACGTACGGTCAGCGTGACGTCTCCTCCTTCTTGATCCAGCAAGGGGTAAGGAGAGGTTGATGAAGATCCAGCAGCATGACAGCGTGGTGGTGGATGCAGCAGTCACCGCAGCAGGGCTTCGTCGTTCTCTACGGAGGAGGAGGAGGTCTTGGAGGGGAGAGGGAGGCGCCAGGGGCATGGGGTGCCGCTGCCCTCCCTCCCCCCTCTATATATAGGGTCCCCAAGGGGGGGCGCCGGCCCTGGAGATCCAATCTCCCAAGGGGCGGCGGCCAAGGGGGGTGGAGTGCCCCCCAAGGCAAGTGGGGCGCCCCCCCCCACCCTAGGGTTACCAACCCTAGGCGCAGGGGGAAGGCCCAAGGGGGGCGCACCAGCCCACTAGGGGCTGGTTCCCCTCCCACTTCAGCCCATGGGGCCCTCCGGGATAGGTGGCCCCACCTAGTGGACCCCCGGGACCCTTCCGGTGGTCCCGGTACAATACCGGTGACCCCAAAACTTGTCCCGATGGCCGAAATAGCACTTCCTATATATAATTCTTTACCTCCGGACCATTCTAGAACTCCTCGTGACGTCCGGGATCTCATCCGGGACTCCGGACAACTTTCGGGTTACTGCATATACATATCTCTACAACCCTAGCGTCACCGAACCTTAAGTGTGTAGACCCTACGGGTTCGGGAGACATGTAGACATGACCGAGATGGCTCTTCGGTCAATAACCAACAGCGGGATCTGGATACCCATGTTGGCTCCCACATGCTCCTCGATGATCTCATCGGATGAACCACAATGTCGAGGATTCAAGCAACCCCGTATACAATTCCCTTTGTCAATCGGTACGTTACTTGCCCGAGATTCGATCGTCGGTATCCCAATACCTCGTTCAATCTTGTTACCGGCAAGTCACTTTACTCGTACCGTAATGCATGATCCCGTGACCAGACACTTGGTCACTTTGAGCTCATTATGATGATGCATTACCGAGTGGGCCCAGAGATACCTCTCCGTCATACGGAGTGACAAATCCCAATCTTGATTCGTGTCAACCCAACAGACACTTTCGGAGATACCCGTAGTATACCTTTATAGTCACCCAGTTATGTTGTGACGTTTGGTACACCCAAAGCACTCCTACGGTATCCGGGAGTTACACGATCTCATGGTCTAAGGAAAAGATACTTGACATTGGAAAAACTCTAGCAAACGAACTATATGATCTTGTGCTATGTTTAGGATTGGGTCTTGTCCATCACATCATTCTCCTAATGATGTGATCTCGTTATCAATGACACCCAATGTCCATAGTCAGGAAACCATGACTATCTATTGATCAACGAGCTAGTCAACTAGAGGCTTACTAGGGACATGTTGGTGTCTATGTATTCACACATGTATTACAATTTCCGGATAACACAATTATAGCATGAATAAAAGACAATTATCATGAACAAGGAAATATAATAATAATCCTTTTATTATTGCCTCTAGGGCATATTTCCAACAGTCTCCCACTTGCACTAGAGTCAATAATCTAGTTACATTGTGATGAATCGAACACCCATGGAATTCTGGTGTTGATCATGTTTTGCTCTAGGGAGAGGTTTAGTCAACGGATCTGCTACATTCAGGTCCGTATGTACTTTACAAATCTCTATGTCCCCATTTTGAACACTTTCACGAATGGAGTTGAAGCGACGCTTGATATGCCTAGTCTTCCTATGAAACCTGGGCTCCTTGGCAAGGGCAATAGCTCCAGTGTTGTCACAGAAGAGAGTCATTAGGCCCGACGCATTGGGTATGACTCCTAGGTCGGTAATGAATGCCTTCACCCAGACTGTTTCATGTGCTGCCTCCGAGGCTGCCATGTATTCCACTTCACATGTAGATCCCGCCACAACGCTTTGCTTGCAACTGCACCAGCTTACTGCCCCACCATTCAAAATATACACATATCCAGTTTGTGACTTAGAGTCATCCAGATCTGTGTCGAAGCTAGCGTCAATGTAACCCTTTACGACGAGCTCTTCGTCACCTCCATAAACGAGAAACATTTCCTTAGTCCTTTTCAGGTACTTCAGGATATTCTTGACCGCTGTCCAGTGTTCCTTGTCGGGATTACTTCTTACCTACCTACCAAACTTACGGCAAGGTTTACATCAGGTCTGGTACACAGCATGGCATACATAATAGAACCTATGGCTGAGGGATAGGGGATGACACTCATCTCTTCTATATCTTCTGCTGTGGTCGGACATTGAGCTGAGCTCAATTTCACACCTTGCAACACAGGCAAGAACCCCTTCTTAGACTGATCCATATTGAACTTCTTCAATATCTTATCAAGGTATGTGCTTTGTGAAAGACCTATGAGGCGTCTTGATCTATCTCTATAGATCTTGATGCCTAATATATAAGCAGCTTCTCCAAGGTCCTTCATTGAAAAACTCTTATTCAAGTAGGCCTTAATGCTGTCCAAAAGCTCTATATCATTTCCCATCAAAAGTATGTCATCTACATATAATATGAGAAATGCTACAGAGCTCCCACTCACTTTCTTGTAAACGCAGGCTTCTCCATAAGTCTGCATAAACCCAAACGCTTTGATCATCTCATCAAAGCGAATGTTCCAACTCCGAGATGCTTGCACCAGCCCATAAATGGATCGCTGGAGCTTGCATACCTTGTTAGCATTCTTAGGGTCGACAAAACCTTCCGGCTGCATCATATACAGTTCTTCCTTAAGATAACCATTAAGGAATGCCGTTTTGACGTCCATTTGCCATATCTCATAATCATAGTATGCGGCAATTGCTAACATGATTCGGACGGACTTCAGCTTTGCTACGGGAGAGAAAGTCTCATCGTATTCAACCCCTTGAACTTGTCGATAACCCTTAGCGACAAGCCTAGCTTTATAGATGGTCACATTACCATCCGCGTCTGTCTTCTTCTTAAAGATCCATTTATTTTCTATGGCTCGCCGATCATCGGGCAAGTCAGTCAAAGTCCAAACTTCGTTTTCATACATGGATCCTATCTCGGATTGCATGGCTTCAAGCCATTTGTTGGAATCGGGGCCCGCCATCGCTTCTTCATAGTTTGAAGGTTCACCGTTGTCCAACAACATGATTTCTAAGACAGGGTTGCCGTACCACTCTGGTGCGGAACGTGTCCTTGTGGACCTACGGAGTTCAGTAGCAACTTGATCTGAAGTTTCATGATCATCATCATTAACTTCCTCTCTAGTCGGTGCAGGCACCTCAGGAACATTTTCTTGAGCTATGATACTTACCGGTTCAAGAGGTAATACTTCATCAAGTTCCACTTTCCTCCCACTTATTTCTTTAGAGAGAAACTCTTTCTCTAGAAAGGATCCATTCTTGGCAACAAAGATCTTGCCTTCGGATCTGAGGTAGAAGGTATACCCAATAGTTTCTTTAGGGTATCCTATGAAGACGCATTTTTCCGACTTGGGTTCGAGCTTTTCAGGTTGAAGTTTCTTGACATAAGCATCGCATCCCCAAACTTTTAGAAACGACAGCTTAGGCTTCTTCCCAAACCATAATTCATACGGTGTCGTCTCAACGGATTTCGACGGAGCCCTATTTAAAGTGAATGCGGCAGTCTCTAAAGCATAGCCCCAAAATGACAGCGGTAAATCGGTAGGAGACATCATAGATCGCACCATATCCAATAGAGTGCGATTACGATGTTCGGACACACCATTACGCTGAGGTGTTCCAGGCGGCGTGAGTTGTGAAACTATTCCACATTTTCTTAAGTGTGTGCCAAATTCGTGACTCAAGTATTCTTGTCCACGATCTGATCGCAAAAACTTGATTTTTCTGTCACGTTGATTCTCAACCTCACTCTGAAATTCCTTGAACTTTTCAAAGGTTTCAGACTTGTGTTTCATTAAGTAGACATACCCATATCTACTCAAGTCATCAGTGAGGGTGAGAACATAACGATAGCCACCACGAGCCTCAACACTCATTGGACCACACACATTAGTATGTATGATTTCCAATAGGTTGGTTGCTCGCTCCATTGTTCCTAAGAACGGAGTCTTGGTCATCTTACCCATGAGGCATGGTTTGCACGTGTCAAATGATTCGTAATCAAGAGACTCTAAAAGTCCATCTGCATGGAGCTTCTTCATGCGTTTGAAACCTATGTGACCAAGGCGGCAGTGCCACAAGTATGTGGGACTATCATTATCAACCTTACATCTTTTGGTATTCACACTATGAATATGTGTAGCATTACGCTCGAGATTCATTAAGAATAAACCATTCACCATAGGAGCATGACCATAAAACATATCTCTCATATAAATAGAACAACCACTATTCTCGGATTTAAATGAGTAGCCATCTCGAATTAAACGAGATCCTGATACAATGTTCATGCTCAAAGCTGGTACTAAATAACACTTATTAACGTTTAAAACTAATCCCGTGGGTAAATGTAGAGGTAGCGTGCCGACGGCGATCACATAGACCTCGGAACCATTCCCGACGCGCATCGTCACCTCGTTCTTCGCCAGTCTCCGTTTATTTCGCAGCTCCTGCTTTGAGTTACAAATGTGAGCAACCGCACCGGTATCAAATGTTGGGGAACGCAATAATTTCAAAAAAAATTCCTACGCACACGCAAGATCATGGTGATGATATAGCAACGAGGGGAGAGTGTTGTCTACGTACCCTCGTAGACCGAAGCGGAAGCGTTGACGCAACGTAGAGGAAGTAGTCGTACGTCCTCCGGTTCAACCGATCCAAGTACCGTTACTCCGGCACCTCCGAGTTCTTGACACGCGTACAGCTCGATGACGCACCCTTGATCTCCGATCCAGCAGAGGCGCCGAGGGGGAGTTCCGTCAGCACGACGGCGTGGTGACGATCTTGATGTTCTCCTGTTGCAGGGCTTCGCCTAAGCACCGCTGCAATATGACCGAGGTGTAATATCGTGGAGGGGGGCACCGCACACGGCTAAGGAACGATCAATGATCAACTTGTCTGTCCTAGGGTGCCCCCCTACCCCCGTATATAAAGGAGGGAGGGAGGAGGTGGCCGGCCCTAGGGGGGGCGCGCCATGAGGAGGGGGAAACCTACTCCAAGTAGGTTTCCCTCTCTTTTCCTTATCTTATTTGGAGGGGGAAGGAAAGAGTACTAGTATTAGGAAGTAGTACTAGTAGTAGTAATAGGAAGAGGGGGAAGGAGAAAGGAAAGGGGGGGCCGGCCCCCCTCCCCAATTCGGATTGGGCTTGGGGGGGCGCCCCCCCCTCCCTTGCTCCTTCTCTCTTCCTCCTACATGGGCCCAATAAGGCCCATATACCTCCCGGGGGGTTCCGGTAACCTCCCAGGGCTCCAAACTTCTCTGGAACCTTTCCAGTGTCCAAATATATCCGTCCAATATATCAATCTTTATGTCTCGACCATTTCGAGACTCCTCGTCATGTCCGTAATCATATCCGGGACTCCGAACAACCTTCGGTACATCAAAATACATAAACTCATAATATAACTGTCATCGAAACCTTAAGCGTGCGGACCCTACGGTTCGAGAATGATGTAGACATGACTGAGACACATCTCTGGTCAATAACCAATAGCGGGACCTGGATGCCCATATTGGTTCCTACATATTCTACGAAGATCTTTATCGGTCAAACCGCATAACAACATATGTTGTTCCCTTTGTCATTGGTATGTTACTTGTCCGAGATTCGATCGTCGGTATCCAATACCTAGTTCAATCTCGTTACCGACAAGTCTCTTTACTCGTTCTGTAATACTTCATCTCATAACTAACTCATTAGTTACATGCTTGCAAGGCTTAGGTGATGAGCATTACCGAGAGGGCCCAGAGATACCTCTCCGACAATCGGAGTGACAAAACCTAATCTTAAATTATGCTAACTCAACATGTACCTTTGGAGACACCTATAGTACTCCTTTATAATCGCCCAGTTACGTTGTGACGTTTGGTAGTACCCAAAGTGTTCCTCCGGTAAACGGGAGTTACACAATTCTCATAGTTACAGGAACATGTATAAGTCATGAAGAAAGCAATAGCAACATACTAAACGATCAAGTGCTAGGCTAACGGAATGGGTCAAGTCAATCACATCATTCTCCTAATGATGTGACCCCGTTAATCAAATGACAACTCTTTTGTCCATGGCTAGGAAACATAACCATCTCTGATAAACGAGCTAGTCAAGTAGAGGCATACTAGTGACACTATGTTTGTCTATGTATTCACACATGTATTATGTTTCCGGTTAATACAATTCTAGCATGAATAATAAACATTTATCATGAAATAAGGAAATAAATAATAACTTTATTATTGCCTCTAGGGCATATTTCCTTCAGTCTCCCACTTGCACTAGAGTCAATAATCTAGTTCACATCACCATGTGATTTAACACTAATATTCATATCTGTATATGATTAACACCCATAGTTCACATCATCATGTGACCAACACCCAAAGGGTTTACTAGAGTCAATAATCTAGTTCACATCGCTATGTGATTATCACCCAAAGAGTACTAAGGTGTGATCATGTTTTGCTCGTGAGAGAAGCTTAGTCAACGGGTCTGTCACATTCAGAGCCGTATGTATTTTGCAAATATTTTATGTCCACAATGCTCTGCACGGAGCTACTCTAGCTAATTGCTCCCACTTTTAATATGTATTCAGGTTGAGACTTAGAGTCATCTGGATCAGTGTAAAAGTTTGCACTGATGTAACTTTTACAATAAACTCTTTTATCACCTCCATAATCGAGAAACATCTCCTTAGTCCTTACTAAGGATATTCTTGACCAATGTCCAGTGATCTACTCCTAGATCACTATTGTACTCCCTTGCCAAATTCAGAGCAAGGTATACAATAGGTCTGGTACATAGCATACTTTATAGAACCTATGACTGAGGCATAGGGAATGACTTTTCATTCTCTTTCTATTTTCTGCTGTGGTCGGGATTTGAGTCTTACTCAATACCTTTGCAACACAGGCAAGAACTCTTTCTTTGACTGTTCCATTTTGAACTATTTCAAAATCTTGCCAAGGTATGTACTCATTGAAAATCTTATCAAGCGTCTTGATCTATCTCAATAGATCTTGATGCTCAATATGTAAGTAGCTTTTACTGAGGTCTTTTCTTTTTAAAGAACTCCTTTAAAACACTCCTTTATGCTTTGCAGAAAAATTCTACATCATTTCTGATCAACAATATGTCACTCACATATACTAATCAGAAAGGCTGTAGTGCTCCCACTCACTTTATTGTAAATACAGGCTTCATCGTAAGTCCATATAAAACTATATGCTTTGATCAATTTATCAAAGCGTATATTCCAACTCCGAGATGCTTGCACCAGTCCATAGATGGATCGCTGGAGCTTGCACATTTTGTTAGCACCTTTAGGATTGACAAAACCTTTTTGGTTGTATCATATACAACTCTTCTTTAGTAAATCCATTAAGGAATGCAGTTTTGACATCCATTTGCCAGATTTCATAAAATGTGGCAATTGCTAACATGATTCAGACAGACTTAAGCATCGATACGAATGAGAAAATCTCATCGTATTCAACCCCTTGAACTTCTTGAAAAACCTTTTGCAACAAGTCGAGCTTAGTGGATAGTAACACTACTATCAGTGTCCGTCTTCCTCTTGAAGATCCATTTATTTAACATGGCTTGCTGATCATCGAGCAAGTCAATCAAAGTCCATACTTTGTTTTCATACATGGATCATATCTCAGATTTTATGGCCTTAAGCCATTTTGCGGAATCTGGGCTCATCATCGCTTCCTCATAGTTCGTAGGTTTATCATGGTCTAGTAACATGACTTTCAGAACAGGATTACCGTACCACACTGGTGCGGACCGTACTTTGGAAGACCTATGAGGTTCTGTAGTAACTTGATCTGAAGTTTCATGATCATCATCATTAGCTTCCTCACTAATTGGTGTAGGAATCACTGGAACTGATTTCAGTGATGAACTATTTTCCAATTTGGGAGAAGGTACAAATTACCTTATCAAGCTCTACTTTCCTCCCACTCACTTCTTTCGAGAGAAACTCCTTCTCTAGAAAGGATCTATTATCAGCAACAAATTTGCCTTAGGATCTGTGATAGAAGGTGTACCCAACAATTTCCTTTGGGTATTCTATGAAGACGCACTTCTCCGATTTGGGTTAGAGCTTATCAAGTTGAAAAACCCTTTTTCATATAAGCATCGCAACTCCAAACTTTAAGAAACAACAGCTTAGGTTTACTGCTAAACCATAGTTCATGCGGTGTTGTCTCAACGGATTTAGATGGTGCCCTATTTTAAACGTGAATGCAGCTGTCTCTAATGCATAACCCCAAAACGACAATGGTAAATCAGCAAGAAACATCATAGATCGCACCATATCCAATAAAGTACGATTACGACGTTCGGACACACCATAATGTTGTGGTGTTCCGTTGGCATGAACTGTGAAACTATTTCACATTGTTTTAGTTGAAGACCAAACTCGTAACTCAAATATTCGTCTCCGCGATCAGATCGCAGAAACTTTATTTTCTTGTTATGATGATTTTTTTTACTTCACTCTGAAATTCTTTGAACCTTTCAACTATTTCAGACTTATGTTTCATCAAGTAGATATACCCATATCTGCTCAAATCATCTTGTGAAGGTCAGAAAATAACGATACTTGCCACGAGCATCAACACTCATTGGATCGCATACATCGGTATGTATTATTTCCAATAAATTAGTAGCTCGTTCCATTGTTCCGGAGAACGGTGTTTTAGTCATCTTGCCCAAAAGGCACGGTTCGCAAGTACCAAGTGATTCATAATCAAGTGGTTCCAAAAGTCCATCAGTATGGAGTTTCTTCATGCGCTTTACACCAATATGACCTAAACGGCAGTGCTACAAATAAGTTGCACTATCATTATTAACTTTGCATCTTTTGGTTTCAATATTATGAATATGTGTATCACTAAAATCGAGATCCAATGAACCATTTTCATTGGGTGTGTAACCATATAAGGTTTTATTCATGTAAACAGAACAACAGTTTATTCTCTTACTTAAATGAATAACCGTATTGCAATAAACACGATCAAATCATATTCATGCTCAACGCAAACGCTAAATAACATTTATTTAGGTTTAACACTTATCCCGAAAGTTTAGGGAGTGTGCGATGATGATCATATCAATCTTGAAACTACTTTCAACATACATCGTCACTTCACTCTTAACTAGTTTCTGTTTATTCTGCAACTCCCGTTTCGAGTTACTACTCTTAGCAACTGAACCAGTACCAAATACCGAGGGGTTGCTATAAACACTAGTAAAGTGCACATCAATAACATGTATATCAAATATACCTTTGTTCACTTTGCCATCCTTCTTATCCGCCAAATACTTGGGGTAGTTCTGCTTCCAGTGACCAGTCCCTTTGCAGTAGAAGCACTTAGTCTCAGGCTTAGGTCCAGACTTGGGCTTCTTCACTTGAGCAGCAACTTGCTTGCCGTTCTTCTTGAAGTTCCCTTCTATCCCTTTGCCATTTTATTGAAACTAGTGGTCTTGTTAACCATCAACACTTGATGCTCTTTCTTGATTTCTACCTTCGTCGATTTCAACATCACGAAGAGCTCGGGAATCATTTTCGTCATCCCTTGCATACTATAGTTCATCACGAAGTTCTACTAACTTGGTGATGGTGACTAGAGAACTCTGTCAATCACTATCTTATCTAGAAGATTAACTCCCACTTGATTCAAGCGATTGTAGTACCCAGACAATCTGAGCACTTGCTCACTAGTTGAGCGATTCTCCTCCATCTTTTAGCTATAGAACTTGTTGAAGACTTCATATCTCTCAACTCGGGTATTTGCTTGAAATATTAACTTCAATTCCTGGAACATCTCATATGGTCCATGACGTTCAAAACGTCTTTGAAGTCCCGATTCTAAGCCGTTAAGCATGGTGCACTAAACTATCAAGTAGTCATCATATTGAGCTAGCCAAACGTTCATCACGTCTACATCTGCTCTTGCAATAGGTCTGTCACCTAGCGGTGCATCAAGGACATAATTCTTCTCTGCAGCAATGAGGATTAACCTCAGATCACGGATCAAATCCGCGACATTGCTACTAACATTTTTCAACACAGTTTTCTCTAGGAACATATCAAAATAAACATATGAAAGCAACAACGCGAGCTATTGATCTACAACATAATTTGCAAAATACTACCAGGACTAAGTTCATGATAAATTTAAGTTCAATTAATCATATTACTTAAGAACTCCCACTAAGACAGACATCTCTCTAGTCATCTAAGTGATCACGTGATCCAAATCAACTAAACCATGTCCGATCATCACGTGAGATGGAGTAGTTTCAATGGTGAACATCGCTATGTTGATCATATCTACTATATGATTCACGCTCGACCTTTCGGTCTCCGTGTTCCGAGGCCATATCTGTATATGCTAGGCTCGTCAAGTATAACCTGAGTATTCCGCGTGTGCAACTGTTTTGCACCCGTTGTATTTGAACGTAGAGCCTATCACACCCGATCATCACGTGGTGTCTCAGCACGAAGAACTTTCACAACGGTGCATACTCAGGGAGAACACTTCTTGATAATTAGTGAGAGATCATCTTAAAATGCTACCGTCAATCAAAGCAAGATAAGATGCATAAAGGATAAACATCACATGCAATCAATATAAGTGATATGATATGGCCATCATCATCTTGTGCTTGTGATCTCCATCTTCGAAGCACCATCATGATCACCATCGTCACCGGCGCGACACCTTGATCTCCATCGTAGCATCGTTGTCGTTACGCCATCTATTGCTTCTACGACTATCGCTACCGCTTAGTGATAAAGTAAAGCAATTACAGGGCGTTTGCATTTCATACAATAAAGCGACAACCATATGGCTCCTGCCAGTTGCCGATAACTTCGGTTACAAAACATGATCATCTCATACAATAAAATATAGCATCATGTCTTGGCCATAACACATCACAACATGCCCTGCAAAAACAAGTTAGACGTCCTCTACTTTGTTGTTGCAAATTTTACGTGGCTGCTACGGGCTTAAGCAAGAACCAATCTCACCTACGCATCAAAACCACAACGATAGTTTGTCAAATAGACTCCGTTTTAACCTTCACAAGGACCGGGCGTAGCCACACTCGGTTCAACTAAAGTGAGAGAGACAGACACCCGCCAGCCACCTTTAAGCACGAGTGCTCGTAACGGTGAAACCAGTCTCGCGTAAGCGTACGCGTAATGTCGGTCCGGGCCGCTTCATCTCACAATACCGCTGAACCAAAGTATGACATGCTGGTAGGCAGTATGACTTATATCGTCCACAACTCACTTGTCTTCTACTCGTGCATATAACATCAACGCATAAAACCTAGGCTCGGATGCCACTGTTGGGGAACGCAGTAATTTCAAAAAAATTCCTACGCACACGCAAGATCATGGTGATGATATAGCAACGAGGGGAGAGTGTTGTCTACGTACCCTCGTAGACCGAAGCGGAAGCGTTGACGCAACGTAGAGGAAGTAGTCATACGTCCTCTGGTTCAACCGATCCAAGTACCGTTACTCCGGCACCTCCGAGTTCTTGACACGCGTACAGCTCGATGACGCACCCTTGATCTCCGATCCAGCAGAGGCGCCGACGGGGAGTTCCGTCAGCACGACGGCGTGGTGACGATCTTGATGTTCTCCTGTTGCAGGGCTTCGCCTAAGCACCGCTGCAATATGACCGAGGTGTAATATCGTGGAGGGGGGCACCGCACACGGCTAAGGAACAATCAATGATCAACTTGTCTGTCCTAGGGTGCCCCCCTACCCCCGTATATAAAGGAGGGAGGGAGGAGGTGGCCGGCCCTAGGGGGGGCGCGCCATGAGGAGGGGGAAACCTACTCCAAGTAGGTTTCCCTCTCTTTTCCTTATCTTATTTGGAGGGGGAAGGAAAGAGTACTAGTATTAGGAAGTAGTACTAGTATTAGGAAGTAGTACTAGTAGTAGTAATAGGAAGAGGGGGAAGGAGAAAGGAAAGGGGGGGCCGGCCCCCCTCCCCAATTCGGATTGGGCTTGGGGGGGCGCCCCCCCCTCCCTTGCTCCTTCTCTCTTCCTCCTACATGGGCCCAATAAGGCCCATATACCTCCCGGGGGGTTCCGGTAACCTCCCGGGGCTCCAAACTTCTCCGGAACCTTTCCGGTGTCCAAATATATCCGTCCAATATATCAATCTTTATGTCTCGACCATTTCGAGACTCCTCGTCATGTCCATAATCATATCCGAGACTCCGAACAACCTTCGGTACATCAAAATACATAAACTCATAATATAATTGTCATCGAAACCTTAAGCGTGCGGACCCTACGGTTCGAGAACGATGTAGACATGACTGAGACACATCTCTGGTCAATAACCAATAGCGGGACCTGGATGCCCATATTGGTTCTTACATATTCTACGAAGATCTTTATCGGTCAAACCGCATAACAACATATGTTGTTCCCTTTGTCATTGGTATGTTACTTGTCCGAGATTTGATCGTCGGTATCCAATACCTAGTTCAATCTCGTTACCGACAAGTCTCTTTACTCGTTCTGTAATACTTCATCTCATAACTAACTCATTAGTTACATGCTTGCAAGGCTTAGGTGATGAGCATTACCGAGAGGGCCCAGAGATACCTCTCCGACAATTTGAGTGACAAAACCTAATCTTAAATTATGCTAACTCAACATGTACCTTTGGAGACACCTGTAGGACTCCTTTATAATCACCCAGTTACGTTGTGACGTTTGGTAGTACCCAAAGTGTTCCTCCGGTAAACGGGAGTTACACAATTCTCATAGTTACAGGAACATGTATAAGTCATGAAGAAAGCAATAGCAACATACTAAACGATCAAGTGCTAGGCTAACGGAATGGGTCAAGTCAATCACATCATTCTCCTAATGATGTGACCCCGTTAATCAAATGACAACTCTTTTGTCCATGGCTAGGAAACATAACCATCTCTGATAAACGAGCTAGTCAAGTAGAGGCATACTAGTGACACTATGTTTGTCTATGTATTCACACATGTATTATGTTTCCGGTTAATACAATTCTAGCATGAATAATAAACATTTATCATGAAATAAGGAAATAAATAATAACTTTATTATTGCCTCTAGGGCATATTTCCTTCATCAAATACCCAAGAGCTACTACGAATACTGGTAAGGTACACATCAATTACATGTATATCACATATACCTTTTGTGTTGTCGGCCTTCTTGTCCGCTAAGTATTTGGGGCAGTTCCGCTTCCAGTGATCACTTCCCTTGCAATAAAAGCACTCAGTCTCGGGCTTGGGTCCATTCTTTGGCTTCTTCCCGGCAGCTTGCTTACCGAGCGCGGCAACTCCCTTGCCGTCCTTCTTGAAGTTCTTTTTACCCTTGCCTTTCTTGAACTTGGTGGTTTTATTGACCATCAACACTTGATGTTCCTATTTTGACTTCTACCTCTGCTGATTTCAGCATTGAAAATACCTCAAGAATGGTCTTTTCCATCCCCTGCATATTGAAGTTCATCACAAAGCTCTTGTAGCTCGGTGGAAGCGACTGAAGGATTCTGTCAATGACCGCGTCATCCGGGAGATTAACTCCCAGCTGAGTTAAGCGGTTATGTAATCCAGACATAGTGAGTATGTGCTCACTGACAGAACTATTTTCCTCCATCTTACAGCTGAAGAACTTGTCGGAGACTTCATATCTCTCGACCCGGGCATGAGCTTGAAAAACCATTTTCAGCTCTTCGAACATCTCATATGCTCCGTGTCTCTCAAAACGCTTTTGGAGCCCCGGTTCTAAGCTGTAAAGCATGCCGCACTGAACGAGGGAGTAGTCATCAGCACGTGTCTGCCAAGCGTTCATAACGTCTTGGTTCTGTGGGACGGGTGCGTCACCTAGCGGTGCTTCTAGGACATAATCTTTCTTGGCAGCTATGAGGATGATCCTCAGGTTCCGGACCTAGTCCGTATAATTGCTGCCATCGTCTTTCAGCTTGGTTTTCTCTAGGAACGCGTTGAAGTTGACGACAACGTGGGCCATTTGATCTACAAGACATATTGTAAAGATTTTAGACTAAGTTCATGATAATTAAGTTCATCTAATTATATAATGAACTCCCGCTCAGATAGACATCCCTCTAGTCATCTAAGTATAACATGATCCGAGTTAACTAGGCTGTGTCCGATCATCACGTGAGACGGACTAGTCAACATCGGTGAACATCTTCATGTTGTTCGTATCTTCTATACGACTCATGCTCGACCTTTCGGTCTTCTGTGTTCCGAGGCCATGTCTGTACATGCCAGGCTCGTCAAGTCAACCTAAGTGTTTGCATGTGTAAATCTTTCTTACACCCGTTGTATGTGAACGTTGGAATCTATCACACCCGATCATCACGTGGTGCTTCGAAACAACGAACTGTCGCAACGGTGCATAGTTAGGGGAAACACTTTCTTGAAATTATTATGAGGGATCATCTTATTTACTACCGTCATTCTAAGTAAACAAGATGCAAAAACATGATAAACATCACATGCAATCAAATAATAATAGTGACATGATATGGCCAATATCACATAGCTCCTTTGATCTCCATCTTGGGGATTCATGATCATCTTGTCACCGGCATGACACCATGATCTCCATCATCATGATCTCCATCATCGTGTCTCCATGAAGTTGCTCGCCAACTATTACTTCTACTACTATGGCTAACACGTTTAGCAATAAAGTAAAGTAATTTACATGGCGTTTCTCAATGACACGCAGGTCATACAAAAAATAAAGACAACTCCTATGGCTCCTGCCGGTTGTCATACTCATCGACATGCAAGTCGTGATTCCTATTACAAGAACATGATCTCATACATCACATATATATATATCATTCATCATTCATCACAACTTTGGCCATATCACATCACAAAGCACTTGCTGCAAAAACAAGTTAGACATCCTCTAATTGTTGTTGCAAGTTTTACGTGGCTGCAATAGGGTTCTAGCAAGAACGTTTTCTTACCTACGTAAAAGCCACAACGTGATTTGTCAACTTCTATTTACCCTTCATAAGGACCCTTTTCATCGAATCCGCTCCAACTAAAGTGGGAGAGACAGACACCCGCTAGCCACCTTATGCAACTAGTGCATGTTAGTCGGTGGAACCAGTCTCACGTAAGCGTACGTGTAAGGTCGGTCCGGGCTGCTTCATCCCACAATACCGCTGAAGCAAAATGAGACTAGTAGCGGCAAGAAAGTTGACAACATCTACACCCACAACAAATTGTGTTCTACTCGTGCAAAGAGAACTACGCATAGACCTAGCTCTGATACCACTGTTGGGGAATGTTGCAGACAACTAAAATTTTCCTACGGTTTCACCAAGATCCATCTATGAGTTCATCTAGCAACGAGTGATCGGATTGCATCTACATACCTTTGTAGATCACGTGCGGAAGCGTTCAAAGAACGGGGATGAGGAAGTCGTACTCGACGTGATCCAAATCACCGGAGATCCTAGCGCCAAACGGACGGCACCTCCGCGTTCAACACATGTACGGTCAGCGTGACGTCTCCTCCTTCTTGATCCAGCAAGGGGGAAGGAGAGGTTGATGAAGATCCAGCAGCACGATGGCGTGGTGGTGGATGTAGCAGTCACCGCAGCAGGGCTTCGCCGTTCTCTACGAAGGAGGAGGAGGTCTTGGAGGGGAGAGGTAGGCCCCAGGGGCATGGGGTGCCCCTGCCCTCCCTCCCCCCTCTATATATAGGGTCCCCAAGGGGGGGGCACCGGCCCTAGAGATCCAGTCTCCCAAGGGACGGCGGCCAAGGGGGTGGAGTGCCCCCCAAGGCAAGTGGGGCGCCCGCCACCCTAGGGTTCCCAACCCTAGGCGCAGGGGGAAGGCCCAAGGGGGGCGCACCAGCCCACTACGGGCTGGTTCCCCTCCCACTTCAGCCCATGGGGCCCTCCGGGATAGGTGGCCCCACCCGGTGGACCCCTAGGACCCTTCCGGTGGTCCCGGTACAATACCGGTGACCCCGAAACTTGTCCCGATGGCCGAAATAGCACTTCCCATATATAATTCTTTACCTCCGGACCATTCCGGAACTCCTCGTGACATTTGGGATCTCATCCGGGACTCCGAACAACTTTCGGGTTACTGCATATACATATCTCTACAACCCTAGCGTCACCGAACCTTAAGTGTGTAGACCCTACGGGTTCGGGAGACATGTAGACATGACCGAGATGGCTCTCCGGTCAATAACCAACAGCGGGATCTGGACACCCATGTTGGCTCCCACATGCTCCTCGATGATCTCATCGGATGAACCACAATGTCGAGGATTCAAGCAACCCCGTATACAATTCCCTTTGTCAATCGGTACGTTACTTGCCCGAGATTCGATCATCGGTATCCCAATACCTCGTTCAATATTGTTACCGGCAAGTCACTTTACTCGTACCGTAATGCATGATCCCGTGACCAGACACTTGGTCACTTTGAGCTCATTATGATGATGCATTACTGAGTGGGCCCAGAGATACCTCTCCGTCATACGGAGTGACAAATCCCAGTCTTGATTCGTGTCAACCCAACAAACACTTTCGGAGATACCCGTAGTATACCTTTATAGTCACCCAGTTACGTTTTGACGTTTGGTACACCCAAAGCACTCCTACGGTATCCGGGAGTTACACGATCTCATGGTCTAAGGAAAAGATACTTGACATTGGAAAAACTCTAGCAAACGAACTATACGATCTTGTGCTATGTTTAGGATTGGGTCTTGTCCATCACATCATTCTCCTAATGATGTGATCTGATTATCAATGACATCCAATGTCCATAGTCAGGAAACCATAACTATCTGTTGATCAACGAGCTAGTCAACTAGAGGCTTACTAGGGACATGTTGGTGTCTATGTATTCACACATGTATTACGATTTCCGGATAACACAATTATAGCATGAATAAAAGACAATTATCATGAACAAGGAAATATAATAATAATCCTTTTATTATTGCCTCTAGGGCATATTTCCAACACCCTTCCCCTACCCCATATCAATCAAATTATTGATGCCACTGCAGGACACGACTCACTGTGTTTTCTTCGACGCATATTCCGGATACCATCAAATTAAAATGAAGGAATCCGACCAATCCGCAACGACATTTATTACCCTATACGGGCCTTTCTGCTTCAACACTATGCCCTTTGGGCTTAAAAACGCCAGCGCCACCTACCAACGCGTGATTTAAACATGCCTGGAGAAACAAATTGGCAAGACAGTTGAAGCATATGTGGACGACATCGTCATCAAGAATAAGCACGTCGAGTCATTAATAGACAACCTATGCCTCACATTCGACAATGTTCGGACATATGACATTAAGCTCAATCCGGAAAAATGTGTTTTCGGCATTCCCTCTGGAAAACTGCTGGGCTTCCTTGTTTCCAGTAGAGGAATCGAGGCAAATCCAGCCAAAATCCAAGCTTTATCTAAATTGGCTACACCAATAGACCTTAAACAGGTCCAAAAACTAGCCGGATGTGTGGCAGCTTTCAGCCGCTTTATCTCCAAACTAGGAGAAAAAGCATTGCCACTTTATTGACTTCTCTGACGCACCGACCAATTCGAGTGGACGGATGCAGCAACAGCCGGATTGGAAGAAATAAAGGCTCTTTTAGCGAGAAACCCAATCCTGGCCGCGCCAAGCGTCGGTGAACCAATGTTATTATACATCTCTGCAACACACCAGGTGGTGAGCACAGTACTCATCGTCGAGCGAGAGGAGGACGGACACAAATTCCCGCTCCAGAAGCCGGTATACTATGTATCCACTGTCCTAACTCCATGCAAATCCCGGTATCCTCATTATTAAAAGATAGCATACGCGGTCTTCATGGCATCTCGGAAGCTACGACACTATTTCCAAGAGTGTTTGATCATGGTGGCTTCAGAAGTACCACTGAATGACGTAATAAACAACCGCGACACCACGGGCCAGATTGACAAGTGGGCCATTGAGCTCATTCCATTCGACATAACATATAAGCCGCGCCGGGCCATCAAATCCCAAGTACCGGCAGACTTCGTCACTGAATGGACAGAGGCCGAACTCCCTAAAGAGTACGACACATATTCCAACTGGGTCATGCACTTTGATGATTCCAAAATGCTGGCGGGCTTAGGGGCGGGCGTTTTCTTAACGTCCCCCACAGGAAACATTGTTCAGTACGTACTCCAAATATTATACACAGACTCCAACAACGCAGCCGAATATGAGGCCTTATCGCACGGTCTTTAGATGGCTACCTCCATGGGCATACAACGCCTAGAAGTACGCGGGGACTCAAATCTCACAATATCCCAGATAAATGGAGACTTCGACGCCAAAGATCCAAAGATGGCGGCCTATCGTAATGCCGTACTCAAAATATCAGCT
This sequence comes from Triticum dicoccoides, assembly GCF_002162155.2. Classification (NCBI taxonomy): domain Eukaryota; kingdom Viridiplantae; phylum Streptophyta; class Magnoliopsida; order Poales; family Poaceae; genus Triticum; species Triticum dicoccoides. Next base: position 660,565,234 of record NC_041384.1, read on the forward strand.
CAGTTTGAGGGACTCGAGTTTCCTCATGTGACTCGAGAAAGCAATCAAGCGGCGGATGTTCTTGCTTGCCTGGACGCCAAGCATGACCCCGTCCCGCCTAACATCTTTTTGGAAAGGCTCTTCAAGCCATCCGTGGTGTGGCATGATGAGAGCGGCAACACTAGTCCGGATACGATTATACCCCCAGATTCCAAACACAATACCGATATCATCGGAGGCTCAGCCACCGAAACAACATCATCGGCCCATTTAATAATGGCAATAATTTCCCCATGGACCGAACCCTTCTTGGCCTACCTTAATACGCAAGAGCTCCTTGAGGATCAGAATGAGGCTCGCTGCATTGTTCGGTGTTTGAAAGCCTACAAGGTCCACAAAGGAGAGCTCTACAAGAAAAGTGCTACCGGAATACTTCAAAGATGTATCTCCTTAGAAGAGGGACGACAGCTCTTGGCTGAAATCCATGGTGGCATCGGTGGTCACCACGCCACAGCTCGGGCCCTTGTAAGTAAGGCCTTCCGTGCAAGTTTCTTTTGGCCGACGGCCGAAGCAGATGCACATGACCTTGTCCAACATTGTGTCGGATGCCAACTTTTCGCCAACCAAAGTCATATGCCGCCCACTGCTCTACAAACAATCCCCATTACTTGGCCTTTTGCGGTCTGGGGGTTGGATATGGTCGGACCCCTTAAAGGGGGCAGCCATAAGAAAAAATATCTGCTGGTCATGGTAGATGAGTTCACTAAGTGGATAGAGGCCAAATCAGTTAAAACGGCCAAAGCCGGACCAATGATAGACTTTATATCCGGTGTCATGCACCGTTATGGTGTCCCACACAGCATCATCACCGACAACGGCTCCAATTTTACGGCTGATGAGGTGAAAGCCCGGTGTGCTAATCTAATCATTAAGCTCGATTACGCCTCTGGGGGCTTATTATGAGTGGCATCAAACCCAGACTAGTCCGGACTTTCAAAGAATCAGACAAGCACTGGGTTGAGGAGCTCGACTCCGTACTCTGGGGGCTGCGGACCACGCCCAATCGCACTACCGGATATACACCTTTCTTCATGGTGTACGGCGCAGAGGCTATGTTACCCTGCGACATTATTCATGACTCACCTCGAGCTTGATCGGCAGGACAGCTTAGATGCCCTAGAGGAGGAGCGCGACGTTGCAAAAGCCCGTTCCGCATTTTATCAACAACAGGCCCGCAGATATCAAAGCAGAGAAGTGCGGGCCAGGACTTATAATGTTAGCGAACTCGTCCTACGCTTGTCGGAGAAGAAAAAGGAAAAACTCAAGCCCAAGTAGGAGGGTCCCTTCATCATTTGACGAAGTTCTCACAAGAGGAGCGTACCGCCTGCGTGATGCATCAGACAATCGCCTAGAGCCAAACCCCTGGAACGCGGCCAGACTCCGAAGATTCTATGCCTAGCGTCGAACTCTTCGTTCGTCTCCTTCTCCCTATTGTTTCCATTATTTTTTTCTCCTCTCCTTTCGCTTTTTCTTCTTTTCTTTTTTTAGCCTTAAAGCTTTTGTGTGGCTAAAACATGCACCTATGACATACACATCCTCAAATGTGTACGTCCATTATACCTGGGGGCTTCTTGCACAGAAGCTTATTATTGTTATTTTTCGAGCATCAAGGTCATCACATATGCGTTTTTTCCTTGTATGTACCTTTTCTTTGCCATTATATGCATCGATATGACTTAAGTTTTGGCCAAGCTGGGTTGCCTGGCTCCTGTGCTTATGTCCTATGTTCCCGTTTGTTCGGCTAGGGCATAAAGGGAGCACCTATGCGATTGTTACTGCCGGGTCATCCGTATGTGTACCTCAGACTGGGTGAAGCCGAAAGCTAGCGTTCTTAAGAGAATATTCAGTTGGCGGACTAAAGATGTTTTTACATTCCTTCCACTACGAACCCCCAGATGTTACATATACTGCGATCTTTTCAATCATAGTTCGGACATGCACATTAACGCGTGTACACCCAGGGAAAGGAACCCTTAACGTAACTATTCTCTCTAGAAGATGTTTCTTACAATCACAATGTAATATAACATAGCTAGCCGGATACAACTTGTCTGTTCAAGCAACTATGACCCCTACGCCTGGTTTCCATGCATACCTCGGTCTATTTTGCCGCTCGGATATTCGGAAACACTCCGCACCTTTGGGTCCAGAGGTCAAAGCGAAAAGGTCGGCCATGACAATTGTTTTACAATCCGGCTAGGGACAAATACATCAAGGAAAGTACATAGTCACTTGGACTCAAAAATTTCCTCCTCTATACCGTCTAACAGGTTGTCTAGCTTACAATCCTATTGGGAATATTTGGAGGCTACTTCTACTTGATCATACACCAAATTAACGGGAATTTCTTTCCCATCTGACCCTAGAGGTCCAACCCGGGCCATATGATTTGGATCAAGCTTGGTATACCGTGTTTTCACCATGGCCCAGGCTTCTCGCACACCTTCCCGGCAGGCTGATATCTTCCATCATTGAATACGCCGTCGTGCTCCTTTGAATAGCTCCACGAGCTCCTCCATACTTCCTAGAGGGGAGGCAGATGGCCATAAAGCCTTGGCAACACTCCGCATTACTTGCCGAACTCGCTCGTGCATCTGGGACAACTCTTGTAGCAAGTCGCCTTGAGGTCCAGAAATTTCCTCTTTGGGACAGCCAGTTAGCATACCTGCGGACATAAATATGTCAGTCCCTGCCCTCGCCGAATTATAGGGAGGCAAGTTTGAAAAACATAGTGAATATGCCGCCTCGTAATCTCTTATTCTCCTTGACGGCGTCAGCAAGCTGGGCTCGAACATATTTTAGTTCTTCGCCCAGTTGGGTATGGGAATCCTACAGCTTGTTCTTTCCCCCCCTAACCCACGTCAGCACTCGTTCGCCTGTCGCATGTTGCCTTTTGGCCTCTTGTTCACCAGCCTGGGCGACCTTCAGTTTCTCTCTCAGCTGCTCTACTGATTCTGTCAGCAGAAATACAACAGTATTAATATTACTGGTATATGATTATACTTTTTCTAATGGGAAGAAACATTACTAGGCGGTGCCTCCTTGGATTTTTCCAATTCGGTGGTAGCCGCAGTTAGCTGAGTCTTACACTTTTGTAGCTCTTGAGACAGCAGGCTATGTTTCTCCATAAGTGCATGATTATACAATGATCCTTAAATCACTTGTATCAACTACTTTAAGTCTTCGGGGCTACTAGTATATGATTACCAAATCTATACTTACCCGCATATCTTTTAGATACTGGTTCGTGGCTCCGGCAAGTCCATTCCGAGCAGCTCGGATGTACACATCGGCCGAGCTGAAGGCATTAAATGCCTCCTTTGAAAAGCCGGGGTCACGGAGAGAGGCCCTCCGACGACGATGATTCATGGCGCTCTCCACTTCAGAGTTCGTGACGGACATATCATTCAAATCCTCTGTGGAAGGATAGTCCGGCACGACTCCCATGTCAGCCCCCATCCTTAGGGCAGGGTGTGGAACATGACTAGTGGAGGCACGACCGGCAGGATCCCCGGACATAGTCCGGTGTACGCTCTTCCTGATAAAATGTGAAGGATGACGTCACGATTCAATGTGGCGACCAGGAGGCATATTTTAAAAAGAAAGTGTAGGATCGAAAGTATGTCTAGAGGGGGGGTGATTAGACTACTTGACCAAATAAAAACTTAACCTTTTCCCAATTTTAGTTCTTGGCAGATTTTAGCTATTGTAGGACAAGTCAAGCAATCATCACACAATTCAAGCAAGCATGAAGAGAGTATATTGGCAGCGGAAAGTAAAGCATGCAACTTGAAAGAATGTAAAGGGAAGGGTTTGGAGAATTCAAACACAATTGGAGACACGGATGTTTTTCCCGTGGTTCGGATAGGTGGTGCTATCCTACATCCACGTTAATGGAGACTTCAGCCCACAAAGGTTAACGGTTGCGCGAGTCCATGGAGGGCTCCACCCACAAAGGGTAACGGTTGCGCGAGTCCACGAAGGGCTCCACCCACAAAGGGTCCACGAAGAAGCAACCACCCACAAAGGGTCCATGAAGAAGCAACCTTGTCTATCCCACCATGGCCATCGCCCACAAAGGACTTGCCTCACTAGCGGTAGATCTTCACGAAGTAGGCGATCTCCTTGCCCTTACAAACTCCTTGGTTCAACTCCACAATCTTGTCGGAGGCTCCCAAGTAACACCTAGCCAATCTAGGAGACACCACTCTCCAAGAAGTAACGAATGGTGTGTAGGTAATGAACTCCTTGCTCTTGTGCTTCAAATGATAGTCTCCCCAACACTCAACTCTCTCTCATAGGATTTGGATCTGGTGGAAAGAAGATTTGAGTGGAAAGCAACTTGGGGAAGGCTAGAGATCAAGATTCATATGGTAGGAATGGAATATCTTAGTCTCAACACATGAGTAGGTGGTTCTCTCTCAGAACATATGAGTTGGAATTGTGTGTTTGTTCTGATGGCTCTCTCCACGAATGAAGAGGAGGTGGAGGGGTATATATAGCCTCCACACAAAATCCAACCGTTACACACAGTTTTCCAATCTCGGTGGGACCGAATCAACAAACTCGGTCGGACCGAAAAGGTAAACCTAGTGACCATTAGAGATTTTTGGTGGGACTGACATGCAACTCGGTAGGACCAATATGGTTAGGGTTTGGGCATAACGTAATCTCGGTGAGACCGATTACACAAACTCGGTGAGACCAAATTTGGTAATTAGCCAACCAGAGAGTTGGTCAGGTAAACTCGGTGGGACCGATTTGCTCTTTCGGTGAGACCGAAAAGTTACAAAAAGGAAACACTGAATTTACATTGCAATCTCGGTGGGGCCGATTCGCTCTTTTGGTGAGACCGAAAAGTTACGAAAGGGAAAAAGAGAGTTTGCAATCCCATCTCGGTGAGACCGAGATCCCTATCGGTAGAACCGAATTGCTAGGGTTTGGCAGTGGCTTATGATAAGTGAAACTCGGTGGCACCGGATAGAAATCGGTAGGACCGAGTTTGTCTTAGGGTTTTGGTCATATGTGGATATGGGAAAGTAGCTGAGGATTTTGGAGCATATCATTAAGCACATGAAGCAAGAGGCTCATTAAGCAACACCTCATCCCTCCTTGATAGTATTGGCTTTTCCTAAAGACTCAATGTGATCTTGGATCACTAAAATATAAAATGAAGAGTCTTGAGCTTTTGAGCTTGAGCCAATCCTTTGTCCTTAGCATTTTGAGGGTTCCACTTTCACATCCATGCCATGCCAATCATTGAGCTTTCCTGAAATAGTCATCTTGGAATAGCATTAGCTCAATGAGCTATATGTTGTTATGAATTACCAAAACCACCTAGGGATAGTTGCACTTTCAATCTCCCCCTTTTTGGTAATTGATGACAACATATAGATCAAAGCTTCGACAAATGATAATAAGCATGAAATATATCGTCGCTTTGAGAAGTATGTGATAAGTAAGAGCTCCCCCTAAATTTGTGCATATTTAAAATTTGCTTTGGACTGCAAATGCAGAAGGAGTTAGAGTCATGGGTTACTCTTCCATGTCACATACATCTTGGTGGAGCGCTTAAAATGATAAGAATGAAATACATGCACTCATCACCAAGAATAGTGAATGATCACATAAGATAGATAAGATAATAGCATTCATCAAGCATTAAGTGTAGCTTATGATCAAACACATGATCATCAATGTCTCATGAGCAATGACATAGTATCTCACACAAAGGCAAACAAAGTTCAAAAAACCACCAAATAAAACAAGAGAGAAAAAAGCAACACTCTCTCTCTCGAAGCCTATGATCTATACATTTTCCTCCCCCTTTCGCAACAAGTTACCAAAAAGTTCCTAGAAAATGCATAGTGCTAGATCGACGCTCAGGCTTGATCTTCTGGTGGTGGTGGAGTCCGGATCACTCCAAGGACGAAGGCTTCCGTAGACGCTGAAGTAGACGCTAGAGTTGGAGCTGAAGTAGATGCTGGAGCTGGTGGAATTGAGGCTGTAGCTGGTGCAGACGTGGTGGCTCTGGGGTCAGTAACTGGCACTGCAGACGACCTCGGACCTCGTGGCACTCTGGCAAAGGCATCAGTTGTAGTCTTGCCTCTCCCCTCCTGCATGTCATCCTGGAGCTGCTCCACTGCAGTCTGAATCTCTGTCACCTTGACATCCAAGTCATAGAACTTTTGTTCCATGATTCTCTCTAGGCTTGCCTGGTTCTGAGTTAGGGTGGCCAGTCCTTTCTCAATCCGCAGGGTGGATGCAATCAGGTAACCAAGCTGCTCTTGTTTGGTTTTCAAGAAATACTCAGATGCCTCCTCTTGAGTTGGCATCTTGGCAGCTTTCTCCTTCCTTGCCTTCTCCTTCTTTCCTTGTGCTTGTGCAGACGATGGTTCATTTTCAGTCATCACAACTTGATTGTCCTCAAAATCTGGACGGATGGGCAGGTGTTCCTTGTCCAATAAGTATATGCCTGTGCCCATCTTGGAGTTAATGAGCTCCTGAATCTGTGGGGCATATCCACAACTCCTCTTCAGGTCTGCTGCAGTCCTCTTGATTGTTTCTACTATGAGGCTCATCACTTTGAACTTCTGAGGCACATCAAATACATGAAGCAAATTGATTGCATGGCCTCTGATCATCTTGTGATCACCTGACTTGGGCAACAAGGTGTGCCTCAGTATCCAATTTATGGTTGGTAGCCCTGACAGAAGATAGTGTACTGAGCCAAACTTGAAAGTGTCAAGTGCTTCATTTGGAATCTCCTTGTACATGTTTGACATTGAGTTGTGGTCCATCTTCTTCTTGGCATAAATGTCCAAGTCATCTGCTTGCTCTTCTGGGGCATTAATCAGCTGAGCCCATTCAGCAACTGTAGATTGGTACCTCGTACCTTCAGACATCCATGTTATCCTACCATCTGGATAAAAGTGTGTCGTGGAGTAGAATTGCATGATAAGCTCCTCATTCCACTTTGTGAGCTTCTGCCCAACAAAGTCTGCTACTCCACAAGCATTGAAGCTGTCATACACTCCAGGGTAGTACTCTTCGTTTTCCTTGATGTATTCCCAGTCGACCCATCTCATATCACATACAATTGGCTTCTTGTCCAACAAAACTGTCTCATAGAAGTCCTGATGTTCCTTAGTGTGGAACCTGTAGTCAACAACAGTCCTCCTCCTTGAAGCATACGGATCTGCTTCTCTCCACTTCCTCAGCCCTGAGTCTCTCCTGAGCTTCATATCCTCAGCCACAGGATGAGCATCGTTGTGGTCTGGGATCTTGGGCTTGAGTTTTCTGAGTACTTGCTCTTCATCATCTTCTTCTACAGCTTCAGGCACTGGGGCCTTGTTCTTCTCAGTTGCAGGTATGCTCCTTGTATTTCTCTTTGGTGCAGACTTGGGCTTGGAGGCAGCTTTGGGTGCTTCTTTGGGCTTAGATGTGGCAGCCCCTCATCTTATAGCATCACCCATAAGCTTAGGTGCCTTAGGTGCTGGTGCAGCAACCTCTTCTTCTTCCTCTTCTTCCATGATGGAAGCCTTTCCAAGCACTCTGGCTACTGTTTTCTTCACCCTTTCCTTTCTTTTCTTGCCTTCAGCAGCAACTGGCTCTTTGGGAGTGGGCTTCTCAGTTGAAGCTCTGGCCTTTGACATAGGCTGCCTGCCTGCTGGCCTTTTGATTTTCAATCCTGGCTTTGTGCCTTGAGCTGGCTCAACTCTCTTTGATGTGGCTTCCTCTTCCTCTGCCACATAATCTTCATCCTCAGAATCTGAAGTTCTCTTCTTCCTTTGTCTGGTGGCAGCTTTTGGCAAATTGCTAGGGGTGCTCCTGCTGCCTTCATCAGAAGAACTGGAGGGACTAGTGCCCTCACTCATGTGCACTTGCTGTTCTGACACATTCTGGCTGTCACTCTGATCTGACATGATGAACAAGCTGTCTGCTGACCCTGTGAATAGTTTATAGATGAGGTAGAATAGATGAGCATCACAAAATGCAGAGATTTTTGCAAAAGAATGATCCAAAAACTTAGTTTTAGTTTCCCACTGAAAGCATCTCGGATCTACCGATTTTTAAACTTGGTGATACCGAAGCACTTTTGGAACCTAAACTAGTGAACTCGGTCAGACCGAGTCACAGTTCGGTGGCACCGAGACTGCTAGGGTTTCACAAAGTTCCAAAATCGGTCACACCGATAAGTAATTCTCGGTCAGACCGAGTCTCACTTGTGCAATGGCATAAGCCAAATCGGTGGGACCGAGTTTTTCAACTCGGTGGGTCTGAGATGGTTTCGGCGGAAACCTAACCCTAAAATTTTCGAATCAAACCTAATCTACGAGCGCATTGACTGGATAAGAGTGTTTCAATCGTGGCAAGAATCATGAAGAACACAATGTGCTAGGAATCAGACGGGGAATAGCACTGTGATCGAGTCCATACCCTAGTTCGGCAGAGACTCGCTACGGCGGCAACGGTGGGGTAGAATTCCGTTGACGGCGACAGAGACCAGCAACTGGAGGCGGCTGGCGGCGAGGAGACGATCCGGAGACCACGTTGGCAGAGCAGGCTATCGCGCGGGCGAAGGGGTTCGGAGAAATTTCCAAATTTTTGCCCGTGACTATATATAGCCCGACCCTGTCGGTGTGACCAAGTGGAACAACTCGGTGGCACCGAGATTCATAACTACAAGCAGTTACTGAAACTCGGTGTGACCGAAAGGTTCAAATCGGTTGCACCGAGATCGAAAACCTAGATCAACTTAATGATCTCGGTAGGACCGAAAGTGGGGTATCGGTCAGACCGAGAATCATAAAGAGGTTTTGGAAGTTTAAGTCTATGACGAACCGGGGACTCCGAGCGCTCCTCACACAGAGTGGTTCGAATCTGACTTGATCAAATTTTGTGATGTAGCATGAATAGAGTTTGAGACGAGAAAATCATAGATAGCTAGAGGAGGTTCTTAGGCATTCTTGTCCATCCACTTGGCAAAAGGAAATAAAACCGAACAATCAAAACAACAAGTGGATGTCCTCGAATGAGTAAAATGTGCAACCAGCATGCTCACACAATAAGATGGCAAATGAAATATGTGACAAGGCATGCACAACCAATTCTAGCATCTATCAAGCAATTTGCGATGACAAGGTCATCTATATATGAGTATATTGACTTAGGAGTCAAGTGAGAACACTTGATCATAGGTCATACTCATCGTTTAAGCTCAAGTGGGGTTACCACTTTTACATAAAGCATTGTTGTGTTCACATCTTTAGAGTTGCTTTAGCTCAAGTCTTAGAGTAAAGCTCCCCCTAGATGTGATATCCCCCCTTAGAGGGATGAACTAACCTCGGGTTTTGTCGATGATGACTTCATGTAGATGTTGAAGATGTGGATGCTCAATGTTGATGTAGATCACTTGGAGCTATCCATTTGAGTGAATTGCACTTTCAGTACCTACATGGGTTAGTCCCACAAGGAACAAACAAGGATATCCATATACATAGAGCGATGCACACACAAGATGATGTCCATGAAAACTTTTAGGTTACCTTGTCCCTTGTCTTACCAACAAGAGGGTTTGTGACTCCTTGAACTAGTGCAAGATGTGGAAGTTGATTGCACTTGTTCTTGCCAAAATGATAGGAGTGAAGTATGTTGGCGGAGTCACCCTCAAGAAATCTCTAGTTCTTCTTCTTTTGGATCCACATCATCTTGATGGGAATCCTTGGAGTTGTAGTCGTACTTGATGAAGTGTAACTTGAAGTAGTCTTGGGAATCCACTTGACTAAGGTCTTAGGAGCTTCTTCAAATGCATCAATTTCCTCTTGAAGCTTGTCCTTGCCTTTTTGCTTGTAGTCTTGTGGTGGAAGATCATCTTGAGCTTGTGTCCCCTTGAAAGAAGTATCATACTTCTCTTGTTGAGGAACAAACTTTGTCTTGGGGTATTGATCTTCTTCCCACTCAACTCCATTGGCATTGAACTTTCGTTCAAAACCAACACCTTGATTCTTCCGGTGCATTCCTTGCTTGCGCACAATTTCCTCGAATTGCTTACTCCCGGCAAGGCTTTTGTACACTCCTTTCTCTATAATTCCCTTCAATAAGCTATTTTATTGCTCAAGTGTAACTTGGCTAAGAGAATCATTAGTGGAATCAAGAGAACTACTAGAAGCAACAATATTGGATTTAGCATGATCATTGTTACTGCTAGAGGAAGAATCTTTCTTGTTCTTGTTACTAGACTTGACTTGAGGCATGTAAGTGGATAAGAGTAAACGCTTGGCAATGTAAGAAGAACTTTTCTTGCGGAGATCATCATTGATTGCTTTTAAGAACTCATGCTCTTGCTCAAGATTGAGCTTTTCAAAGCGTAATTTCTCATGAGCGCTTAAAAGTTCTCGATGGTCTTCGAAGATAGTTTCATGAGCTAACTTAAGAGTGTTTAGTTATTTATTTAGAGCCTCAATCTTCTCCTTATCATTGTCATTCGTTTTATCTTGATTAGCATGATTAATTGACGTTTCATCATAGTATTCATCACTAGAGTTGTCAACAAGCAAATCATCACCTAACAAGTCATCTTCATCACTATTGAAATCAACATACTCGGGGTGTGTTACCTTAGGACCTTTGGCCATGAAGCATCTTCCAATTCCTTCATTTGGTGAGTCAAATATGTCGTAGGAGTTGGTTGACACAAGTGCTAGACCGGCAACACCTTCATCTTGAGTATCTTCGGAGTCGGAGTGATAACTTCTCTCGGAGTGGCTGTCGGAGTCGGAGTCGGATACCCATTCACCAACATGAGCTTGATGTCTTCGTTTTGTGTAGCTCCTTGATGATTTTTCCTTCCTTTCCGAATCCTTGCTTCTCCATGAGTATCTTCGTTCATAACGATCATCTCTACTCCTTCTCTCTCTTGGTGGTGATTCTTTGCTTCTTCTTTTTGGAGAATCTTCTCTTCTCTTGTAGGGAGCCGTACACATATTGGAATAGTGTCCGGGTCTTCCACAACTATAGCAGTTTCGCTCTCGACTAGAAGATCTTTTGTCATTGTAGGACCTTGACTTGAAGCTTCTATCTTTGCTTCTACTCTTGTAGAACTTGTTGAAGTTCTTCATCATTAAGCTCAATTCTTCATTGAAGTTTTGTTTCTCACTTGATGATGTAGGGGCTTCACATGAGGCTTTGTAGGCACCACTTGATTTGTTGTGAAGTTCCTCTTTATCCTTAAGTGACATCTCATGAGCAACAATTCTTCCAATCACCTCCGTTGGCTTGAGATCTTTGTAATTGGCCATCATTTGGATCAATGTGCACACGGTATCATATTTTCCATCCAAGGCTCTTAGAATCTTCTTGATGATGAATCTATCGGTCATCTCTTCGCTTCCTAAGCCGGCAATCTCATTTGTGATGAGAGCAAGCCTAGAGTACATTTCAGCGACACCTTCACCATCCTTCATTTTGAACTTGTCAAGTTGACTTTGAAGCACATCCAACTTGGATTCCTTGACGGAGTCAGTACCTTCGTGCATATCAATCAAAGTATCCCAAATTTCCTTTGCATTCTCAAGACGGCTGATTTTGTTGAATTCTTCAGGGCACAATCCGTTGAAGAGAATATCACAAGCTTGAGCATTGTATTGCAACATCTTCAACTCATCCGCGGTAGCTTCACGGTTTGGTTATTTCCCATCAAACAAGTCACCTTGCAAACCAACACACACAATAGCCCAAACGGTGGGGTTATGTCCAAGAATATGCATTTTCATTTTATGCTTCCAACTAGCAAAATTAGTACCATCAAAGTAAGGACCTCTATGGTGATAATTTCCCTCGCTAGACGCCATACTCTCCTAGGTTGTGAAACCAAGGCTATGACCACCAAAAGCTATGGAGATCAAAGCAAATGGAGACCAAAGCTCTGATACCACTTGTAGGATCGAAAGTATGTCTAGAGGGGGGGTGATTAGACTACTTGACCAAATAAAAACTTAACCTTTTCCCAGTTTTAGTTCTTGGCAGATTTTAGCTATTGTAGGACAAGTCAAGCAATCATCACACAATTCAAGCAAGCATGCAAAGAGTATATTGGCAGCAGAAAGTAAAGCATGCAACTTGCAAGAATGTAAAGGGAAGGGTTTGGAGAATTCAAACACAATTGGAGACAAGGATGTTTTTCCCGTGGTTCGGATAGGTGGTGCTATCCTACATCCACGTTGATGGAGACTTCAACCCACAAAGGGTAACGGTTGCGCGAGTCCACGGAGGGCTCCACCCACAAAGGGTAACGGTTGCGCGAGTCCACGAAGGGCTCCACCCACGAAGGGTCCACGAAGAAGCAACCACCCACAAAGGGTCCACGAAGAAGCAACCTTGTCTATCCCACCATGGCCATCGCCCACAAAGGACTTGCCTCACTAGCGGTAGATCTTCATGAAGTAGGCGATCTCCTTGCCCTTACAAACTCCTTGGTTCAACTCCACAATCTTGTCGGAGGCTCCCAAGTAACACCTAGCCAATCTAGGAGACACCACTCTCCAAGAAGTAACGAATGGTGTGTAGGTAATGAACTCCTTGCTCTTGTGCTTGAAATGATAGTCTCCCCAACACTCAACTCTCTCTCATAGGATTTGGATCTGGTGGAAAGAAGATTTGAGTGGAAAGCAACTTGGGGAAGGCTAGATATCAAGATTCATATGGTAGGAATGGAATATCTTGGTCTCAACACATGAGTAGGTGGTTCTCTCTCAGAACATATGAGTTGGAATTGTGTGTTTGTTCTGATGGCTCTCTCCACGAATGAAGAGGAGGTGGAGGGGTATATATAGCCTCCACACAAAATCCAACCATTACACATAGTTTTCCAATCTCGGTGGGACCGAATCAACAAACTCGGTCGGACCGAAAAGGTAAACCTAGTGACCGTTAGAGATTTTCGGTGGGACTGACATGCAACTCGGTAGGACCGATATGGTTAGGGTTTGGGCATAACGTAATCTCGGTGAGACCGATTACACAAACTCGGTGAGACCGAATTTGGTAATTAGCTAACCAGAGAGTTGGTCAGGCAAATTCGGTGGGACCGATTTGCTCTTTCGGTGAGACCAAAAAGTTACAAAAAGGAAACACTGAATTTACATTGCAATCTCGGTGGGACCGATTCGCTCTTTCGGTGAGACCGAAAAGTTACGAAAGGGAAACAGAGAGTTTGCAATCCCATCTCGGTGAGACCGAGATCCCTATCGGTAGAACCGAATTGCTAGGGTTTGGCAGTGGCTTATGACAAGTGAAACTCGGTGGCGCCGGATAGAAAGAATCGGTAGGACCGAGTTTGGCTTAGGGTTTTGGTCATATGTGGATATGGGAAAGTAGCTGAGGATTTTGGAGCATATCATTAAGCACATGAAGCAAGAGGCTCATTAAGCAACACCTCATCCCTCCTTGATAGTATTGGCTTTTCCTAAAGACTCAATGTGATCTTGGATCACTAAAATATAAAATGAAGAGTCTTGAGCTTTTGAGCTTGAGCCAATCCTTTGTCCTTAGCATTTTGAGGGTTCCACTTTCACATCCATGCCATGCCAATCATTGAGCTTTCCTGAAATAGTCATCTTGGAATAGCATTAGCTCAATGAGCTATATGTTGTTATGAATTACCAAAACCACCTAGGGATAGTTGCACTTTCAGAAAGACTTACCTCTTTGATGAAGGTTCTGCCGTATTATCGTTTGCCTTTCTCTTCGAAGATGTGCTCGGCGCAGGCACCACTCTCCTTGGAGATGATCCTAGTGCGCGTTGTGGCGTCGAGCGCCTCCCCTTTGGGGCATGAAATAGTGCGGTGGGTGAGGCATAATAAGGAAACTCTTTCGAAGAAGGTATCTCTTGATTACTTACGTGTGAGGCAGGAAGGAGGCCAGGATAGTCGGCCATGATTGGTACAATTGTGCCATCATAGCTCGCCTGCTAGAATACTCCCTTCTCGAGCTCCACAAATATGTCTGGATCCTCTTCGAATCCGGGGTCAAGATCCCGGTTGCAATCCTCTGGCTGCGGGGCAGGATTATGGATCCCCTCGGTAACCCTCCGCCATTCCTGTTATAAGTAGATGCGTTAATATCCATTAAAAGTGATTCGGAGAGAGGATTGAGTAAAGTGGTGGGACTAGAACTCACTCAGCTCGGAGGATTGTACATGGAAAACCCATCTCGGTGTTTAAGACGACCGAACTCCTCTTCCTCCCCTTTGTACAGCTTGGCCAATATTTTCACCAAAGCGGTGGGGGAGTCCAGACCTTTTTGACCGTAGCATGAGGCGGCATCCTCCCCATTATAGTGCCACATGGGAAACCCTCGGTACTAGAGTGGATGGACCCCCCGCACTATGGAAGTCGCCATCACCTCGATTATTGATAATCCGGATTGGGAAAGTGTCTTAATCTTGCCCATCAGTTGGCGGACTTTCGCGCTATCTTCCTCCTCGAGGCTCCGAGGACGTCGGCTATGATGTTTCTGTAGGGAGCATTTGAAAATTCGGGAAGGCCCATTCGAACTGGGTCGGGGAGAGCGACGTCCTCAATATAAAACCATTCTGAGGGCCATTCTTCGCATGCCTTCTTCGGTATGCCGGACAGGTATCCGGTCCCAGCTATGGGCCATACTTCGGCACCGCCCACCTCAAATATCGACCCTTCTCAGTTGCGAGGGACGAGGAAGAATAACTTCCTCCACAAGTCAAAGTGGGCTTCACAGCCCAGGAAAAGCTCGCACAGGGCGACAAAACCTGCGATGTGCAGGATAGAGGCCGGCGTGAGGTTGTGCAGTTGGACACCGTAATACAACAGGAGTCCGCGGAGGAAAGGGTGGATTGGAAACCCGACACCTCTCAACAAATAAGATACGAAGCACACCCATTCCCCCCTAGTTGGATTGGGGAAATTTTCTGCTAGGACCTCGCCTATAAAGGAGGTCAATCCTTCTCGAACAGGGACCATATTCGCAGGGGGAAGGAATCCCTGTGTTTGGAGCTTAACCAACTGCTCATGGGATACAAAGCATCTCTCCCAATCACCTTTTTTGGAGTCGTGGGGCGGGAGGAAGAACTAGGGACGCTAGCCATGTTGAATGGTTTCCCTTGGCAAGACTCTGAAGATTTTCCGCTGGGTGTGGAATGGATCTGAGATCCAACCCCTTTAAGTAGAGGCCTTTCTTATATGGCCGAAGGGGGGTTATGCAAAAATGCCCCGACCTCTCGTATTCGCTCGACGTGTGGAGTAGAAGGTGTGGAGGCACATAAGACGATGGGTGCGACATTAAATGGAGGGCTGAATACGGCTCTTTAAGTCAGATACTTTGAAGTGACCGGAGGAGGAACCCGCCTTGCAATGTCGAAGACAATCTGCACGCTGGACACCTCGTCATTGAAGCTTGGTTCGGGGGCTACTGAGGGAGTCCTGGACTAAGGGGTCCTCGAGCATCCGGCCTATTGGACATGGGCCAGACTATTGGGCCATGAAGATACAAGATAGAAGACTTTCTCCCGTGTCCGGATAGGACTCTCCTTTGCGTCGAAGGCAAGCTAGGCGGCCGGATGTACTATTTCCTTTCTATGTAACTGACTTTGTACAACCCTAGTCCCCTCCGGTATCTATATAAACCGGAGGGCTTAGTCCATAGAGACAATCATAATCACATAGGCTAGATTTCTAGGGTTTTAGCCATTACGATCTCGAGGTAGATCGACTCTTGTAACACTCATATTCATCAAGATCAATCAAGCAGGAAGTAGGGTATTACCTCCATAGAGAGGGCCTGAACCTAGGTAAACATCGTGTCCCCTGTCTCCTGTTACCATCAACCTTAGACGCACAGTTCAGGACACCCTACCCGAGATCCGCTGGTTTTGACACCGACAGCAGGCGGCGGGCGTGCGATGGCCTTCGAGCAAGGGTCATGGGCGGGGCCAGCGAGGACGGCCGGAGCGGGGATGGTTGCGGGAGTCCGGGTCGAGGCTAGTGGCGCAGGCAGGGGGTAGCAAGGCGGCGAGCAAAGGAGGCGCGGTGAATGGGGCAGCGGCGCGGGACGAGCGACGCGGCAGGTGAGCGGGGCGGGTGTCGTGGAATTGTCATGGTAGATGTCCTAGTGAGAGGACTTAGTCATGAGGCCAACGCATCTATGTAGTAGCTTGAGTGGTGTTGATCAGTATCGAGAGATGCAACACGCAAGACAAAGATTTAGACAGCTTCGGGCCCCGGGAAACATCATCCGGTAACAACCCTACATGTTGTTTGTGGCTAGGTCTCATTATCATCACGAGGGAGTCGCCGTATCTCCGGCTCTCCTAGTTGTGTCTAGACTTAGCCATTATTCAACTTCTCCCTCTGGGGTTCCCTGCCCCTCCTTATATAAGTTGAAGGGGCGGGTTACATGTAGAGTCCAACTTGGATTAAGACTTAAACTATTCTGACTTCTCATCACGGGCTTCTCTCCATGGGCTTCTTAACGTCTTGGGCTTCTTACCATTTTGGGCTTATTAACCCCAGGCGACTCTGTTACAATCCGACTTAACATCTGGCGGTTTAAACATCTTTAAACATCTACCAGCTTTAAGCATCTTAAACATCTACCGGCTTGAACATCTTAAACATCTGGCTTAAACATCTACCTTAAACATCTGCCGGCTTAAATAGCTTAATCATTTGGTTTAAACATCGGCCGGGTCTCCAATGAAACACCAAGTCCCAGCCGGGTCATATCTCCGGCCGGGTCATACCGCAGGGTATATCCCCGACATTAGCCCTCAGTTTAATTTGGATTTATCCATGTTAAACTGATCCTGTAAACAAAACACAAGAAAAATTTAACAAATTGTGCTCCAGGTTAAACATTCTTGTAAGCTGGCACCTGAAATCCTTAAGTCCTTGTCATTTCCTTCTTCTAGAAAATCCGGGTCAATAAGCCAGCTTCATAATCAATTTGCTGATGTTGGTTTCTCACAGAGAAAAATTGTGAAGAATAATTCATTTGACTCAGCTCCCAATGCTTAAAAATATTGGTCTTGAAATACTTATCTGATCTTCAGCCGGCTTGAAAATGTAGATCTTGCCAATTTATGGTTACGAAAATTGCCGGGTTATAAACATATGGTGCCGAGTCATAATTGTTGCCGACGCCTGGTCAAAACTGAGAATTTTGAAGATTTCTCTCCCTCATATCCATATTACCTGTTGATACATCCATTTTGCATCATGCTTTTATATCAATATTTATTACATTATGGGATGTTATTACACATTATGTCACAATATGAGGGAGCCCTGGATTAGGGGGTCTCCGGACAGCCGGACTGTTGGACTATGAAGATACGAGATTGAAGACTTCGTCCCGTGTCCAGATGGGACTCTACTTGGCGTGGAAGGCAAGCTAGGCAATACGGATATGTATATCTCCTCCTTTGTAACCGACCTTGTGTAACCCTAACCCACTCCGGTGTCTATATAAACCGGAGGGTTTTAGTCCGTAGGACAACATACAATCATACCATAGGCTAGCTTCTAGGGTTTAGCCTCTCTGATCTCGTGGTAGATCAACTCTTGTACTACTCATATTATCAAGAATAATCAAGCAGGACGTAGGGTTTTACCTCCATCAAGAGGGCCCGAACCTGGGTAAAACATCGTGTCCCCTGCCTCCTGTTACCATCCGCCTTAGACGCACAGTTCGGGACCCCCTACCTGAGATCCACCGGTTTTGACACCGACATTGGTGCTTTCATTGAGAGTTCCTTTATGTCGTCATCATTAGGCTTCATGCCTCCTTCAATCATCGATAGCGATGCAGTTCAGGGTGAGACTTTTCTCCCCGGACAGATCTTTGTGTCCGGCGGCTTCGCACTGTGGGCCAACTCGCTTGGCCATCTGGAGCAGATCGAGAGTTACGCCCCTGTCCACCAGGTCAGGTTTGGAAGCTTAAACTACACGGACGATATCCGCGGAGACTTGATCTTCGATGGATTCGAGCCCCTTCCTAGTGTGCCACACGGTTACGGTGAGCATGATCTAGCTCTGCCATTGGACAGTGCTCAGGAGATCGCGCCAGCAACCGCTCTGACCCTCAATTTGGAGCCAGTTGCGCCATCCATGGACAGGTGGATAGACCCCGCCACGGAGGCCGCACTCTCATTGGCGATCGAGCCGAGTATCGACCTTACCCTTCACGGGAGCCGTAACGCCGAACTACCGGATTCTTCCCTGGCCATGGACTCCGAACCGCCCGCGCACGTGCCTATCGAATCCGATTGGGCGCCGATCATGGAGTTTACCTCCGCGGATATTTTTCAGCACTCGCCCTTCGGCGACATACTGAACTCATTAAGGTCTCTCTCCATGTTAGGAGAGTCCTGGCCAAACTATGTCCGGCAGGATTGCGATGCGGATGATGAAGAAATTCGCCGCCCACCCACCACCCACTTAGTAGCCACTGTCGACGACTTAACCGACATGCTCGACTTCGACCCCGAAGACAACGACGGTATGGACGACGATGCGGGAGACAAAGAGGAACCACTGCCCACAGGGCACTGGACAGGCACCTCATCATATGATATATACATGGTGGACACACCCAAAGAAGGCAATGGCGACGAGACAGCGGAGGATGACCCCTCGAAGAAGCAACCCAAGTGCTGACGTCAGCGGCGCCGCTCTAAGTCTCGCCAAAGCAAGAGCGGTGACACCGGCACAGGAGATAATAGCACTCCGAACAGTGCCGAAGACGACAACAATCCCCTCCAGCAAGATTTAGAGCAGGAGGATGGAGAAGCCAGCCCTCCCGAGAGAGAGGCCGATGGAGAGGCGGAGGATGATAATTACATGCCTCCCTCCGAAGACGAGTCAAGCCTCGATGATGACGAATTCGTCATGCCTGAGGATCCCATCGAACAAGAGCGCTTCAAGCACCGGCTTATAGCCACGGCAAATAGCCTTAAGAAAAAGAACAGCAACTTCAAGTTGATCAAGATTTGCTAGCCGACAGATGGACCAAAGTCCTTGCGGCCGAGGAATATAAACTCGAACGCCCATCCAAGAGCTACCCAAAGCGTAGTTTGCTACCCCGACTAGAGGAGGAAGCACTCAAACCTACATCTCCAGCATATGATGCGGCTGACCGGCCACCTCGTGGCCGCGACAGAGAGGCATTTCAGCCAAAAACTCAGCCCGCACCCTGAAGCCACTCAAATAAAAATGACAAGGCATGGGGAAACACGCTAGACCTGCGAGACGTATTGGAGGACAAAGCAAAACATGCAAGATCGATCTACGGATCACGAGGGCGTGCCACTATGCGAGACGATAGCCGTCACGCCGGATACAGTAAAAGTAAATCCGGCCAGCCAAACACAGTGGACAAGACTCATTCGAGCTGCGTCGTGATATAGCCCAGTACAGAGGCGCTCCACACCCCCTATGCTTCAGAGACGAAGTAATGGATCACCAAATCCCAGAGGGTTTCAAACCCGTAAATATCGAATCATACGACGGCACAACATATCCTGCAGCATGGATCGAGGACTTCCTCTTGCACATCCACATGGCCCGCGGTGATGATCTACACGCCATCAAATACCTCCCACTCAAGCTCAAAGGACCAGCTCGGCATTGGCTCAACAGCCTGCCAGCAGAATCCATTGGCTATTGGGAAGATCTGTAAGCCGCATTCCTCGACAACTTCCAGGGCACTTATGTGCGACCACCGAATGCCGATGACCTGAGCCACATAATTCAGCAGCCAGAGGAATCGGCCAGGCAATTTTGGACATGGTTCCTAACAAAGAAAAATCAAATCGTCGGCTGTCCGGATGCAGAGGCCCTAGCAGCTTTTAAGCACAACATCCGCGACGAGTGGCTCACCCGGCACGTTGGCCAGGAAAAGCCGAAATCTATGGCAGCCCTCACGACACTCATGACCCGCTTTTGCGTGGGAGAAGACATCTGGCTGGCTCGCGGCAATAACATATCAAAGAACCATGGTACTTCGGATACCAAGGATGGCAATGGCAGGTCACGTCACAACAAACACAAGCGCCGCATCAACAACGACAATACCGAGGATACGACAGTCAATGTCGGATTCAAAGCCTCTAAACCCGGTCAGCGGAAAAAGCCATTCAAAAGAAGCACTCCGGGCCCGTCCAGTTTGGACCGTATACTCGACCGCTCGTGTCAAATACACGGCACCCCCGACAAGCCAGCCAACCACACCAACAGGGATTGTTGGGTGTTCAAGCAGGCCGGCAAGTTAAACACCGAAAAGAAAGATAAGGGGTCACATAGCGATGACGAGGAGGAGCCCCGGCAGCCGAACACCGGAGGACAGAAGAGGTTCCCCCCACAAGTGCGGACGGTGAACATGATATACGCAACCCACATCCCCAAGAGGGAGCGGAAGCGTGCGCTAAGGGACGTATATGCGTTGGAGCCAGTCGCCCCAAAGTTCAACCCATGGTCCTCTTGTCCGATCACCTTCGATCGCAGGGACCACCCCACTAGTATCCGTCATGGTGGATTCTCCGCACTGGTCCTAGACCCAATCATTGACGGATTTCACCTCACTCGAGTCCTTATGGATGGCGGCAGCAGCCTGAACCTGCTTTATCAGGACACAGTGTGCAAAATGGGTATAGACCCCTCAAGGATCAAACCCACAAAAACGACCTTCAAAGGCGTCATACCAGGTGTAGAGGCCCATTGCACAGGCTCAGTCACACTGGAAGTGGTCTTCGGATCCACGGATAACTTCCGAAGCGAGGAGTTAATCTTCGATATAGTCCCATTCCGCAGTGGCTATCATGCACTGCTCAGCTGAATCGCATTTGCGAGATTCAATGCGGTACCGCATTATGCATATCTCAAGCTCAAGATGCCAGGACCTCGGGGGGTCATCACAGTCAATGGAAACACAGAGCGCTCTCTCCGCACGGAGGAGCACACTGCAGCCCTCGCAGCAGAAGCGCAAAGCAGCCTCTTAAGGCAATCCACCAGTTCGGCAATTAAAGACCCGGACACCTTCAAGCGCGCCCGGAGTAATCGGCAACAAGACCGCCTGGCACGTTCCGAGCTCGCATAGCAATGCGGCCCCCACCCCCGCCCCAGCCAAACGGCAAAATCCGTGCCACACGTACACAATTACGCATTGAAAATACCATGGGCACAGGTGGGGAGGGGGGCACGACTACGGCACGCCCCAAGACGTGGCTCAACCGCACTAGGGGCTTCCCACTTTGTTATTTTTCTCTCTTTCAGGACTTTAATCTCTGGAAACCCTGTCCGGCAGTATGATTGCCGGACACATGATGCAACAACCAAGGAGGCAGAAAGCTACGTCGCACCACTGAACTCCTAGGTGGATTCCGATAATGAGTGAAATACTTGCTTTAAATACCATTCCTCAGCTTACCCTTGGAGGGGACATGTCAAATAGTCCTACTTTCTGCTTATCGCACTACGTGTATCATTCTGCTTTAACGCACCTTTTTGAATAAACAATGCATAGCACTAGACTATTATCACATTCTTTATTCTTCTTTATATATATATATATATATATATATATATATGTTCATTCATGACATCCAGCACCCGTACACTCTGGTACGGCCAATATGCTAGGGGCTTAAGCATACCCCATAATACGGCGTGAGAAGTCCGAACACTTTCGACAGTGCGGCACCCCGATCTTATAGCATTATATGCATCAGCTTCGAATCATGTCTTGGGTCAATAGTTGGGTTTGCCCGTCTCCCATGTTTCGGTACCTTACGTTCCGCTATATCGACTAAGGTAGCACTGGGAGAACTACTGCAATTGTGCCCTGGTTCAGCTGGGCTAAGCACCTCAGCAAAGAAAGCTAAAACTGACTGTCATGATAAGGCAAGAGTTGGTCGCTGTTCGAGAGGTTTCAAGTCCCTAAAGACTTATGCCGCTTAGAGCGAGGAGTTGGCTTTGTCCGGCTTAAGGCGTGTATAGCGCCCCGAATTCGGCCTTCCGAATACTAGGGGCTTCGCCAAAATTTAAAATTGTAGAATTCTATGGCTAAGTGAGAGTGATAAAGCATTATAGTCTGGTTGCCTTGTTCGTTGTGCTGAGCACCTCCCTCGAAGGATCCAACAATGGGAAAAAGATTGCTCAGGTTTATGCCGAACACCCCAGCACTCGTGGTATGGGGGCAGAAGCCGACAACTGGCCATCTCTTAGATTTGATAAACAGCCGCACGGAAGGTAATATTTTAAATTCAAACAAGCGTTGCATAGCGCATATGAACAAGTTTTCATAATACAGGATCACACGAGCAAGTTCATTCAAAACTTACATCTTTTGCACACTCGTCCGCCACAAGACGGGCACCCTTCAGGACACCCTCATAATACATTTCGGGGTGGCGATGCTCCTTGCCCTGCGGCGGCCCCTCCTTCACCAGCTTCTCAGCATCCATCTTGGCCCAGTGCACCTTCGCACGAGCAAAGGCCCGGCGTGCACCCTCGATGCAAACGGACCGCTTTATGGCCTCCAGCCGTGGGCAGGCATCCATAAGCCGCCTCACCAGGCCAAAGTAGCTGTTGGGAAGGGAGTCGCCAGGCCACATCCGGACTATAAGGCCCCTCATGGCCTATTCGGCCGCCTTGTGCAACTCGACCAGTTGCTTCAGCTGGTTGCTCATAGGCATCGGGTGTTCGGTCCTAGTATACTGAGACCAGAACAGCTTCTCCGTCGAGCTTCCCTCCTCGGACTGGTAAAACTTCGCGGCATCCGACACGCTGCGGGGCAAATCTGTGAATGCTCCTGGAGAGCTCCGGACTCGGGTAAGTAACAAGTAATTTACTTTCACATGCTTGCTTTGCATATTGAATGCCTTACCCGCCGCTATCTTCCTCATTGCCTCAATCTCCTAGAGGGCCTTTTGGGCTTCAACCTTGGCATTCTTTGCGCTCTCGAGGGCCGCGGCAAGCTCAGACTCTCACGTCTTCGAGTCAAGCTCCAACGCCTCGTGCTTCTTCACGAGAGCTTGGAGCTCTTGCTGCACCTCGCCCACCCGTGCCTCTTGCTTTTCCCGCTCGGTGTGCTCCTTGGCCGCTTTGTCTTCGACCTCGGACAATGCTTGCTTTAGGGTCGCCACTTCGGTCGTGGCCCCTGGCACATTCATGATGATCCTGTCATTTCGCAACCACATTTGCTTGCTTATATATAGACAAGGTATTACTTACCTTTGTTCTCCTTGAGCTACCTCTTGGTAAGGCCATGCTCTTTCTCGGACCCCTCGAGGTCCTGCTTCAGTGCGGCGACCTCTGCAGTCAGTGCGGCAGAGGCCAGCAGCGAAGCCTGCGTACACATACAGACATACTTATATTAGACTCCTACAGATATTATTGATTCTCTATTTGGCTTTTCTTTGTGAACACCAAACAGAGCATCAGGGGCTATTGTCTATGCGGTAATATTTTTCCTATATTTTAAATACTTACCTCAAATCCTGTTAGAAGGCTGGCACAGGCTTCAGTCAGTCCGCTCTTGGCGGACTGAACCTTCTTGATCACCGCACTCATAATAGTGCGGTGCTCTTCGTTGATGGAAGTGCCGCGAAGCGCTCCCAGCAGGTTGTCCGGTGCCTCTGGATGGACAGAGGTCACCGGCACGGGCGTCTTGCCCCTTTTGGAAGGGGGCCGCCTGCCTGAGTCCGGAACCACTGGAGGTTCCGACGCGGTGTTCGGCTGAGGACCGAACTGGGAGCCCCCGGGAGCCTTGCTCCCTTTACTCCTGGAGTCCAGAAGGTCGCCTTGAGGTGCCTCCAGGACTATCTCCCCCCGGCTCGGTGCCCCTTGAGACAATATCTCGGCATTGTCTGTAGGGCAAGGGTTGGAGGCGGTTGGAAGTGTATCACTATTCATGTCCAACGAGTCCAAGGAACCGTCCGATGATGATACATCGATACGGGCTTGGGGCGGACTGCATAATCATATTCGACGTTAGGAGAAGCAGTGCGACAAAGTTATACTATGAGTTACTCTGGTATCCGAATACTTACAACTTTGCCAGGGGCTTGGCCCTGAGCAGCCACTCGTCTTCGCCATCGGCGGCAGTGGTGGAGGAGTCCGGAAGGAGAGTCCTTCCCTTCTTGGACCCTTCGGCCTCCCCGGTTGGGGCAGCCTTCCTTTTCTTGTCTCCCCAGGCTGGAGGGGGAGAATCTTCATCATCCTTCTCCTCGTTTTCACGGGAGGAGGGTGTCTCAGTGTTATTGGACGATGAGTCTGATACCACCTGGCGCCGGGAACTCTTTCGGGTTCCCTTGGCCTTCTTCTTGGTCTTATTCGGCACCTCATAAGGAGCCGGAGTCTGCATCTCCATCAGGAGAGCGTCCGCAGGGTCTTCGGGCAGAGGGGTCGGACAGCTGATCTGCTCCGATGTCTCCACCCAGTCCTGTCAAAGGCATGGGAGCTCAGACCCTGCACATGATTAAGCTATGGGAAATAAACACCCTATCAGATGTACAGAACTTACCGGATTCGCAGAACGCTTCGCGCTTAGCCCACGGTCCTCGGTAAGAGAAGGAGGGACCTCGGCGCCCTTGAACAGCACCCTTCAGACGTCTTTATGTGTCGTGTCGAAGAGCTCGCTTAGAGTCTGGTGCCGGGACGGGTCGAACTCCCATAAGTTGAAATCTTGTTGTTGACACGGGAGGATCCGGTGGAAGAGCATGACCTAGACTATGTTGACAAGCTTAAGTTTCTTGCTTATCATGTTCCGGATACACTTCTAGAGTCCGTCCAGCTCCACCGATGAACCCCAGGACAGGCCCTTCTCCTTCCAGGAAGTGAGCCGCATGGGGATTCCGGATCGAAACTCGGGGGCTACCACCCAGTTGGTGTCGCGCGGCTCGGTGATGTAGAACCACCCCGATTGCCACCCCTTTATGGTCTCCACGAAGGAGCCCTCGAGCCATATAACGTTGGGCATTTTGCCCACCATGGCTCCGCCGCATTCCGCTTGTTGGCCACCCACCACCTTCGGCTTGATATTGAAGGTCTTCAGCCATAGGCCAAAGTGGGGTCGGATGCGGAGGAAAGCCTCGCACACGACGATGAACGCCGAGATGTTGAGGATGAAATTCGGGGGCAGATCATGAAAGTCCAGCCCATAATAGAACATGAGGCCGCGGACGAATGGATGGAGGGGAAACCCCAATCCGCAGAGGAAGTGGGGGAGGAAAACCACCCTTTCGTGAGGTTCCGGGGTAGGGACGACCTGCCCCGCGGCTGGCAGCCGGTGCGCGATATTCGCGGCTAAGTATCCGACTCCACGTAACTTTTTGATGTGCCCCTCCGTGACGGAGGAGGCCATCCACTTGCCTCCCGCTCCGGACATGTTTGGAGAGAGTTGAGAAGGAAGATGTGGACATGGGCGCTGGAGCTCGAGTGCGCGAGAATGGATGAGCAAGGAGGAAGAAGGCGTGGGTAGAAAAAGGTGAGATCTTATCCCTTTATAAGGGCGGACTAAACTGTGCGCCCCCACTAGCCTGGTAAAACTCGCTTATCCCCCAAGGGCCATAATTGATGGCGAGGTTGGGTTACCCACGTCCGTATTGATGAGAATCCCGTAATTAGGGGAACACGATCTCTGCTTTGACAAGACGTGTCAAGAAACCGCCTCACGTTATGTGCGGGGCTGGTTAAAGAAAAACGGTTCAAATAATTACCGGGCCATGACATGATGTCATGCTGCCAAAACGTGTTAGTGGATTAGATTTGTGGTAATATTATTCTCTCTATGGTGGTATGTGGAACTTATTTTGTAGGGTCAGACACTATCCTTGTATTCAAATTCTTCCGTGGTGTATTCGGAGAAGGAACCCGCCTTGCAATGCCGAAGACAACACTGCGCGCTGGACTCATCGTCATTGAAGCCTGGTTAAGGGGCTACTGAGGGAGTCCTGGATTAGGGGGTCTCCGGACAGCCGGACTATATCCTTTGGCCGGACTATTGGACTATGAAGATACGAGATTGAAGACTTTGTCTCGTGTCCGGATGGGACTCTACTTGGCGTGGAAGGCAAGCAAGGCAATACAGATATGTATATCTCCTCCTTTGTAACCGACCTTGTGTAACCCTAGCCTCCTCCGGTGTCCATATAAACCGGAGGGTTTTAGTCAGTAGGACAACATACAATCATACCATAGGCTAGCTTCTAGGGTTTAGCCTCTCTGATCTCGTGGTAGATCAACTCTTGTACTACTCATATTATCAAGAATAATCAAGCAGGACGTAGGGTTTTACCTCCATCAAGAGGGCCCGAACCTGGGTAAAACATCGTGTCCCCTGCCTCTGTTACCATCCGCCTTAGACGCACAGTTCGGGACCCCCTACCCGAGATCAGCCGGTTTTGACACCGACACGATACTTATGCATATTCTCTCTTATTTTACAAGGTTTACATGAAGAGGGGGAATGCCGGCAGCTGGAATTCTGGGCTGGAAAAGGAGCAAATATTAGAGACCTATTCTGCACAGCTCCAAAAGTCCTGAAACTTCACAGAAGTCATTTTTGGAATTAGTAAAAAATACTGAGCGAAGAAAATACCAGAGGGGGCCCACACCCTGGCCACGAGGGTGGGGGCACGCCCTACCCCCCTGGGCGCGCCCCCTACCTCGTGGGCCCCCTGGTGGCCCTCTGATGCCCATATTGTGCTATATGAGGTCTTTCGTCCGAGAAAAAATCATAAGCAAGCTCACGGGACGAAACTCCGCAGCCACGAGGCGGAACCTTGGCGGAACCAATCTAGGGCTCTGGCGGAGCTGTTCTACCGAGGAAACTTCCCTCCGGGAGGGGGAAATCATCACCATCATCATCACAAACGATCTTCTCATTGGGAGGGAGTCAATATCCATTAGTATCTTCACCAGCACCATCTCATCTCAAACCCTAGTTCATATCTTGTATCCAATCTTTGTATCCAAACCTTAGATTGGTACATGTGGGTTGCTAGTAGTGTTGATTACTCCTTGTAGTTGATGCTAGTTGGTTTACTTGGTGGAAGATCATATGTTCAGATCCATTATTCATATTAATACCCCTCTGATTATGAACATGAATATGCTTCGTGAGTAGTTACGTTTGTTCCTGAGGACATGGAAGAAGTCTTGCTATTAGTAGTCATGTGAATTTGGTATTCGTTCGATATTTTGATGTGATGTATGTTGTCATCCCTCTAGTGGTGTCATGTGAACGTCGACTACATGACACTTCACCATTGTTTGGGCCTCGAGGGAGGCATTGGGAAGTAATAAGTAGATGATGGGTTTCTAGAGTGACAGAAGCTTAAACCCTAGTTTGTGTGTTGCTCCGTAAGGGGCTGATTTGGATCCATATGTTTCATGCTATCGTTAGGTTTACCTTAATACTTCTGTTGTAGTTGTGGATGCTTGCAATAGGGGTTAATCATAAGTGGGATGCTTGTCCAAGTAAGGACAGTACCCAAGCACCGGTCCACCCACATATCAAATTATCAAAGTACCGAACGCGAATCATATGAACGTGATGAAAACTAGCTTGACGATAATTCCATGTGTCCTCGGGAGCGCTTTCCTTCATATAAGAGTTTGTCCAGGCTTGCCCTTTGCTACAAAAAGGATTGGGCCATCTTGCTGCACCTTATTTACTTTATTACTTGCTATTCGTTACAAATTACCTTATCACAAAACTATCTGTTACGGATAATTTCAGTGCTTGCAGAGAATACCTTGCTAAAAACCGCTTATCATTTCCTTCTGCTCCTCGTTGGGTTCGACACTCTTACTTATCGAAAGGACTACGATAGATCCCATATACTTGTGGGTCATCAAGACTCTTTTCTGGTGCCGTTGCCGGGGAGTGAAGCGCCTTTGGTAGGTGGAATTTGGTAAGGAAAAATATATATAGTGTGCTGAAATTTACTGTCACTTGTTACTATGGATCATAATCCTTTAAGGGGCTTGTTCGGGGTATCTTCACCCCGACCAGTAGAGCAAAGAGTTGGTCCTCAACCTACTGAACCTACTGAAAATGTTTACTTTGAAATTCCTTTGGGTATGATAGAGAAACTGCTAGCTAATCCTTTTGCAGGAGATGGAACATTGCATCCTGATTTACACTTAATCTATGTGGATGAAGTTTGTTGATTATTGAAGCTTGCAGGTATGCCCGAGGATGTTATCAATAAGAAGGTATTCCCTTTATCTTTGAAGGGAGATGCATTTACATGGTATAGGCTATGTGATGATATGGGATCATGGGACTATAAGCGATTGAAATCGGAATTTCACCAGAAGTTTTATCATATGCCTCTTGTTCATCGTGATCATAATTATATATATAATTTTTGGCCTCGCGAAGTAGAAAGCATCGCTCAAGCTTGGGGGAGGATTAAGTCGATGTTATATTCATGCCTCAATATCATGAACTCTCAGGAGAAATGATTATTCAAAAATTTTATGCTCGGCTTTCTCTCAGTAATCGCTCCATGCTCGATACTTCTTGTACTGGATCTTTTATGATGAAGACTATTGAATTCAAATGGGATTTATTGGAAAGAATTAAACGCAACTCTGAAGATTGGGATCTCGACGAAGGTAAGGAGTCAGGTATAACACCTAAGTTTGATTGTGTTAAATCTTTTATGGACACCGATATTTTCCATAAGTTTAGCACTAAATATGGACTTGACTCTGAGATAGTAGCTTCTTTATGTGAATCATTTGCTACTCATGTTGATCTCCCTAAGGAGAAGTGGTTTAAATATAATCCTCCCATTGAAGTAAAAGTATTTGCACCTGTTAAAGTTGAAGAAAATACTATCACTTATAATGATCCTGTTATTCCTACTGCTTATGTTGAGAAACCACATTTCCCTGTTTGAATAAAGGATCATGCTAAAGCTTCAAATGTAGTCAACAAAAGTAATATTAAGACACCCAAACCCCCTGAACAAATTAAAGTTGAACCTAATATTGCTATGGTTAAAGATCTCTTGGCTGATAATATTGATGGGCATGTTATTTACTTCTCTGATGAGACTGCTAGAATTGCTAGACCTGATACTAAAAATAAACATAGACCTGTTGTAGGCATGCCTGTTATTTCTGTTAAAATAGGAGATCATTGCTATCATGGCTTATGTGATATGGGTGCTAGTGCAAGTGCAATACCCCATTCCTTATACAAAGAAATTATGCATGATATTGCACCTGCTGAGATAGAAGGTATCGATGTTACCATTAAGCTTGCCAATAGAGATACTATTTCACCAATTGGTATTGTTAGAGATGTTGAAGTCTTGTGTGGGAAGGTTAAATATCCTGCTGATTTTCTTGTTCTTGGTTCCCCACAAGATAGCTTTTGTCCCATTATATTTGGTAGACCCTTCTTGAATACTGTTAATGTTAAGACAGACTGCAATAAGGATATTGTTTCCGTTGGTTTAGGGGATATGTCTCATGAGTTTAATTTTGCTAAATTTTGTAGACAACGCCGTGATGAAGAATTGCCTATTAAAGATGAAATAATTGGTCTTGCTTCTATTGTCGTACCTCCCATTGATCCTTTAGAACAATATTTTCTAGACCATGAAAATGATCTGTTCATGAATGAAAGAAGGGAAATAGATGAAGTATTCTTTAAACAGGGACCTATTCTGAAACACTACTTGCTTGTTCAAATCCTAGGGGATCCTCCTCCACCCAAGGGTGATCCCGTGTTTGAGCTTAAACCATTACCTGATACTCTTAAATATGCTTATCTTGATGAAAAGAAGATATATCTTGTTATTATTAGTGCTAACCTTTCAGAGAAGGAGGAAGATAAATTATTGAAAACTCTGAAGAAGCACCGTGCTGCTATTGGATATACTCTTCATGATCTTAAGGGCATTAGTCCCACTCTATGTCAACACAAAATAAATTTGGAGAAAGATGCCAAACCAGTTATTAATCACCAACGACGGCTAAATCCTAAGATGAAAGAAGTGGTAAGAAAGGAAATATTAAAGCTCCTTGAGGCAGGTATAATTTATCCTGTTGCTAATAATTAGTGGGTAAGTCATGTCCATTGTGTCCCTAAGAAGGGAGGTATTACTATTGTTCCTAATAATAAAGATGAATTGATCCCGCAAAGAATTATTACAGGTTATAGAATGGTAATTGATCCACAAATTAAATAAAGCTACTAAAAAAGATCATTACCCTTTGCCTTTTATTGATCAAATGCTAGAAAGATTATCTAAACATACACACTTTTACTTTCTAGATGGTTACTCTGGTTTCTCTCAAATACATGTGTCATCTGAGGATCAAGAAAAGACCACTTTTACTTGCCCTTTCGGTACTTTTTCTTATAGACGTATGCCTTTTGGTTTATGTAATGCACCTGCTACCTTTCAAAGATGCATGATGGCTATATTCTCTGACTTTTGTGAAAAGATTTGTGAGGTATTCATGGATGATTTCTCCATTTATGGATCCTCTTTTGATGATTGCTTGAGCAACCTTGATCGAGTTTTGCAGAGATGTGAAGAAACTAATCTCGTTTTGAATTGGGAGAAGTTCCACTTTATGGTTAATGAAGGCATTGTCTTGGGGCATAAAATTTCTGAAAGAGGCATTGAAGTTGACGAAGCTAAAGTTGATGTTGTTGAAAAGATGTCGTGCCCCAAGGACATCAAAGGTATAAGAAGTTTCCTCGGTCATGCCGGTTTTTATAAGAGGTTCATTAAGGACTTCTCAAAAATTTCCCGGCCCCTGACTAATCTATTACAAAAAGATATTCCTTTTGTCTTTGATGACGATTGTGTAGAAGCATTCAAAGTACTTAAGAAAGCTTTGATTTCTGCACCTATTGTTCATCCACCTGATTGGAATTTACCTTTTGAAATTATGTGTGATGCTAGTGATTATGCTGTAGGGGATGTTCTAGGACAAAGAGTTGATAAGAAACTAAATGTTATCCAGTATGCTAGTAAAACTCTAGACAATGCCCAGAGAAATTATGCTACTACTTAAAAGGCATTCTTAGTAGTTGTATTTGCTTGTGATAAGTTTAGACCTTATATTGTGGATTCTAAAGTAACTATTCACACCGATCATGCTGCTATTAAATATCTTATGGAAAAGAAAGATGCTAAACCTACACTTATTAGATGGGTTCTCCTACTACAAGAATTTGATTTGCATATTATTGATAGAAAAGGAGCTGAGAATCCTGTTACAGACAACTTGTCTAGGTTCGAGAATGTTCTTGATGACCCACTACATATTGATGATAGCTTTCCTGATGAACAATTAAATGTCATAAATGCTTCTCGTACTACTCCATGGTATGCTGATTATGCTAATTATATTGTTGCTAAATTTATACCACCTAGTTTCACATACCAGCAAAAGAAAAAGTTCTTCTATGATTTAAGACATTACTTTTGGGATGACCCACATCTTTATAAAGAAGGAGTAGATGGTGTTATTAGACGTTGTGTACCTGAGCATGAACAGGAACAGATCCTACGCAAGTGTCACTCCAAAGCCTATGGAGGACATCATGCTGGAGATAGAACTGCACATAAGGTATTGCAATCCGGTTTTTATTGGCCTACTCTCTTCAAGGATGCCCGTAAGTTTGTCTTGTCTTGTGATGAATGCCAAAGAATCGGTAATATTAGTAGATGTCAAGAAATGCCTATGAATTATTCGCTTGTTATTGAACCATTTGATGTTTGGGGCTTTGATTATATGGGACCGTTTCTTCCTCTAATGGATACACACATATTTTAGTTGTTGTTGATTAAGTTACTAAGTGGGTAGAAGCTATTCCAACTAGTAGTGTTGATCATAACACCTCTATTAATATGCTTAAAGAAGTTATTTTTCCGAGGTTTGGAGTCCCTAGATACTTAATGATTGATGGTGGTTCAGATTTTATTCATGGTGCCTTTCGTAAAATGCTTGATAAGTATGATGTTAATCATAGAATTGTATCTCCATATCACCCGCTGTCAAGTGGTCAAGTAGAATTGAGCAATAGAGAGCTTAAATTAATTTTGCAAAAGACTGTTAATAGATCTAGAAAGAATTGGTCCAAGAAACTTGATGATGCATTATGGTCTTATAGAACTGCATACAAAAATCCTATGGGTATGTCTCCGTATAAAATGGTTTATGGTAAAGCATGTCACTTACCTCTTGAATTAGAACATAAGGCATATTGGGCTATTAAAGAGCTCAACTATGATTTCAAACTTGTCGGTGAGAAGAGGTTATTTGACATTAGCTCACATGATGAATGGAGAACCCAAGCCTATGAAAATGCCAAGGTGTTTAAAGAAAAAGTTAAAAGATGGCATGATAAAAGGATACAAAAGCGTGAGTTTAATGTAGATGATTATGTATTGCTATACAACTCTCGTTTAAGATTTTTTGCAGGAAAACTTCTCTCTAAATGTGAAGGCCCTTATGTCATCAAGGAGGTCTATCATTCCGGTGCCATAAAAATCAACAACTTCGAAGGCACAAATCAGAAGGTGGTAAACGGTCAAAGAATCAAACATTACATCTCAGGTAATCCTATAAATGTTGAAGCTAATGTTATCGAAACCGTAACCCTGGAGGAATACATAAGGGACACTTTCCAGAATGTTTCAGACTCTGAAAAGGAACATGTACATGGTACGGTAAGTAAACCGACTCCAAAACAATTCTAATGGCAATTTTTCTCTGTTTTGGAATATTTAGAAAAATAGGAAAATAGGAAGCAGTCCGGGAAGGACACGAGGCTTCCACGAGGGTGGCAGGCGCGCCCTACCCCCCTGGGCGTGCCCCCTGCCTCGTGGGCACCTCGTGCGCTCTCCGGACTCCGTTTTCTTGCACGACACTTCTTTTGGTCGGTAAAAATTCATTATATAATCTCTCGAAGGTTTTAACCACCCTATCACGCAAAAATCTCTTGTTCTTGTTTTGAGCTGTTTTCTACCAGGGTTGTCAAGGCCAAGCATCATGTCGTCTCCCTCCTCCTCCAACAATGAGGGCAACGATGCTTGGCTAATGAAGATAGAGCTGAAGAGAGAAGAACCCGGAGAGATCAACAAGGATGATGGGATCAAGAAGTCCATGGGGGATCAAGTTCCGGCAGTAGCAGAAGAAGACATCCTTCCACCTCACCACAATATCTTTACCCCAATGGAGATTGAGGCTTTCAAGATGATTGAGTTAGCTCGTATTCAAAACAAGTATCTCATAAGTGAAATTTTTTTGTTGAAGGAGCATATCATCGCACTCAAGGGCATTATCCGCAAATTGGAGGATCTCTTACGCTTGATGTGCGACTACCCATCATCACCAACACCTTCTTCACCAACAAAGAAGAACTGAGCATCGGGTATGGGCACTCCCCTTGGCAACTGCCAAGCTTGGGGGAGTGCCCCGGTATCGTATCACCATCACATCTTTTATCTTTACTGTTTTTCTTAGTTCGATCCTTTTGGTAATATCTTGATCTAGTAGAATAAAAGTTTTAGTATGATCTAGTTGGGAGTTTTGCTTTATGATCTTCCTATGTAATCGAGTCCATGAGCTATATATAATAAAGATTAGTGCTGAGTCAAGGGATTTATTATTTGCTATGATCTTGAGGGAATAAAATAAAAAGAAAAGAAATAAAAATAAATAAAGAGATCATATGGATCTTATGGAGAGTAATGAGCTCACATATAAATAGTATAATGAGTAAAAGTTGTTGAGAGTTGACAAACATAGTTTTGGTCATCGTTGCAATTAATAGGAAGTAATAAAGAAAGAGAGGTTCACATATAAATATACTATCTTGGACATCTTTTATCATTGTGAGCACTCATTAAAGTATGACATGCTAAAGAGTTGACGTTGGACAAGGAAGACAACGTAATGGGTCATGTTTTCTTACATCTGAGATAAATTATATTGTGATGGATCATCCAACATGTTGAGCTTTCCTTTCCCTCTCATGCTAGCCAATTTCTTTGCACCAAGTAGAAATACTACTTGTGCTTCCAAATATCCCTAAACCCAGTTTTGCCATGAGAGTCCACCATACCTACCTATGGATTGAGTAAGATCCTTCAAGTAAGTTGTTATCGGTGCAAACAATAAAAATTGCTCTCTAAATATGTATGACTTATTAGTGTGGAGAAAATTAGCTTTATACGATCTTGTGATATGGAAGAAATAAAAGCGACGGACTGCATAATAAAGGTCCATATCACAAGTGGCAATATAAAGTGACGTTCTTTTGCATTAAGACTTCATGCATCCAACCATAAAAGAGCAGGACAACCTCTGCTTCCCTCTGCAAAGGGCCTATCTTTTATTCTTGTCTTATACTTCATGCAAAGAGTCATGGTGATATTCACCTTTCTTTTTCAAATTTTATCCTTTGGCAAGCACAATGTGTTGGAAAGATCCAGATATATATATAGCTAATTGGATGTGAGTTTTCATGAACTATTATTGTTGACATTACCCTTGAGGTAAAACGTTGGGAGGCAAAACTATAAGCCCCTATCTTTCTCTGTGTCCGATTAAAACTTCATACCCATAAATATTGCGTGAGTGTTAGCAATTATGAAAGACTAAATGATAGTTGAGTATGTGTACTTGCTGAAAAGCTCTTATATTGACTCTTTCCTATGTTATGATAAATTGCAATTGCCTCAATGACTGATATTATAGTTTGTTAGTTTTCAATGAAGTTTATGATTCATACTTGAAATTGTGATTGAATTGTTACTTTAGAATAAGGGATCACATGACAATATATATATATATATATATATATATATATATATATATATATATATATATATATATTGTTCTAAGAATGATCATGATGCCCTCATGTCCGTAGTTTATTTTTATCGACACCTCTATCTCCAAACATGTGGACATATTTTTCGATTTCGGCTTTCACTTGAGGACAAGCGAGGTCTCAGCTTGGGGGAGTTGATACATCCATTTTGCATCATGCTTTTATATCGATATTTGTTACATTATGGGATGTTATTACACATTATGTCACAATACTTATGCCTATTCTCTCTTATTTTACAAGGTTTACATGAAGAGGGGGGATGCCGGCAGCTGGAATTCTGGGCTGGAAAAGTAGCAAATATTAGAGACCTATTCTGCACAGCTCCAAAATTCCTGAAACTTCACGAAAGTCATTTTTGGAATTAATAAAAAATACTGAGCGGAGAAAATACCAGAGGGGGCCCACACCCTGGCCACGAGGGTGGCGGCGCACCCTACCCCCTGGGTGTGGCTCTTGCCTTGTGGCCCCCCTGGTGGCCCTCCGATGCCCATCTTCTGCTATATGAGGTCTTTCTTCTGAGAAAAAATCATAAGCAAGCTCACGGGACGAAACTCCGCTGCCACGAGGCGAAACCAATCTAGGGCTCCAGCGGAGCCGTTCTGCCAAGGAAACTTCCCTCCGGGAGGGGGAAATCATCACCATCGTCATCACCAACGATCCTCTCACCGGGAGGGGGTCAATCTCCATCAACATCTTCACCAGCACCATCTCATCTCAAACCCTAGTTCATCTCTTGTATCCAATCTTTGTATCCAAACCTCAGATTGGTACATGTGGGTTGCTAGTAGTGTTGATTACTCCTTGTAGTTGATGTTAGTTGGTTTACTTGGTGGAAGATCATATGTTCAGATCCATTATGCATATTAATACCCCTCTGATTATGAACATTAATATGGTTTGTGAGTAGTTACGTTTGTTCCTGAGGACATGGGAGAAGTCTTGCTATTAGTAGTCATGTGAATTTGGTATTCGTTTGATATTTTGATGAGATGTATGTTGTCATCCCTCTAGTGGTGTCATGTGAACGTCGACTACATGACACTTCACCATTGTTTGGGCCTAGAGGGAGGCATTGGGAAGTAATAAGTAGATGATGGGTTGCTAGAGTGACAGAAGCTTAAACCCTAGTTTATGCGCTGCTTCGTAAGGGGCTGATTTGGATCCATATGTTTCATGATATGGTTAGGTTTACCTTAATACTTCTGTTGTAGTTGCGGATGCTTGCAATAGGGGTTAATCATAAGTGGGATTGTCGGGTTTCGGGTTCCGGCAGACCCTTGAGGTTTGAACACTGGGGTGCGCGCGGAGATCTCTCCCCTACCGATCTACGTCCAATCTCCTCGCGTGATCTAAGCTGGAAACAACAACAACACGAGGGACACTAGGTTTATACTAGTTCGGGCCACCGTTGTGGTGTAATACCCTACTCCAGTGTGTGGCGTGGTGGATTGCCTCGGGGGCTGATGATGAACAGTACAAGGGAGGAACAGCCTCGCGAGAGGTGTTCTTGAGCTGGTGCGATGAACTGCTTGGGTGAGTTCAGTCGCCTCTCTCTCTCTCTGCTAGGGCTCTATCAGATCTCTAGATGTCCCCCTACTCTGTGGTGGCTAGCTCTATTTATAGAGGCCCTGGGCCTCTCCCCAAATAATGAGCGGGAAGGGTGCCAACAATTGGCCGTTTTGAAGGGGAACATCTAGTACAAGTTATCCTGACAAAAGGTGGTCTTCGGCTGCCAAAAGCATTGGTGATGACGCCGTCTTGGGCTCCACGGTGACCTCCGTCCTGCCGCTCTATTGGTCTTGGTCTCGTTGCACCGGAATGGTAACCTTTGCCCGATGCCTTGGCCTGTGCTTTCCCCCCTTTGCACCAAAGGGGAAACAAGGACACTGCGCAGGCAGGCGCCTGCCTGGTCTCGATCGTCATAGCTTGCGTCACGGGCTCCTCGCGAGGTACCCCTGCCTTGATCTCTCTGCCTCCTCGCGAGCCTGCCTGATGAGGCTGCCTCTGAGGAAGCTTTCTGTTGTCCGCCCCGCGAGGCTTGGCCCCTCGCGAGGATCTTGAGCTTGAGCTGATGAAGATGGGCTGCGCTGGGCCCCCACTTGAGCCACGCCGCAAGCCGCAGGCAGGAAAGTCTGGGGACCCCCGTTCCCAGAATGCCGACAGTAGCCCCCGGGCCCAAGGCGCGCCCGGGCTTGGCCTGGCAGGGAAGCAAAGGGGCAAGCATGAAGCGCCGCGGGCCCCAACAGCCTACGGCCTTGGGTGTCGTGTGGCGATTGATTGGACGTGGGTGTCTGCGCTTCCCCACGACGCCTCGGCGGCCACACGACTTGACAAGTCCCTACATGCAGAGAGACCGGTCATGATTACCTGCGATCGTGGTTCTCGGCGGTTGGCCTCCTCAGGCTATAAGTATAGGGCTGCATGAGCCCCTTCAGCCCATCCCTTCTTGCTGCTCCTTTTCTTCTTCTTGGCTACTCGCCGTTCCCATGGCTCCAAAGAGATTCTCGGCCGCGGAGAAAGGAAAGGCCCGCCAGGCAGGGCCTGACTCCCCCCTGACCAAGCGCGGACGAGGCCGCCCTCGCAAGTATTCCACGGTCCCCGTAGTGGCTTCCCGCGGCCATGGAGGCGGTTCCCTGCGCGCTGGTGAGCGCCCGGTTACCGATGGGGGCACGCCGTGGCTGTGCGCCCCCCTAGGCCACGCTTTCGCTCTGTGGAGGTGCTGCCGGAGTTTGTCGTGTGGTCAGCGGACCCAACCAGCACCCGGCTCCAGCTCCCCCGTTTCTTCGTGGGTGAACTGCCGGCCAGCGCTCGGTGCGGCCTCTGGCTCCAGGCAGACGGCTGCTGCAGCAGGGCCTCCTAGGCTTCACTGGAGGTCCCCATTTCTAGGAATGGGGCCCTGACCCACGGCTGGCAAACGTTTGCCCGCGCGCGCGGCCTGGGCCGGCGGTGCACCCTGTACTTCAAGTTTGATGGCGACGCCACCCTCTACGTGAGGGTGTTTGGGGAAGACGGTCGTCGTGCTGGGTGTTGCCCCGAACACGACGACCGCGGCCGCTTGACCAGCCCCGGCACTGACCAGGATGAAGACGGCGACAGACGTACAGGCGGCGGTGCTCGGGGTTCGCTGAGCTTCGGCGACTCCCTCTCAGGCAGCAGCTCCTCCAGCGGTGGCTGCGACCAGCCTCCGCACTATCGCGCCTGTCTGGGTGAAGGTAGCGGGTCAGCCCGCCGTCGTGCCCCGGTGAAGCGAGAGGAGGGATCCGCTTGAGCCCCGAGAGTAGCTCGAACCCTCGCTGTGGGTTGGTGCAGGACGAGTCGCGCCCATTTTGTTTTCCTTCTTTTACTGCGCAGAAATAGAAGGTAGTATAGGGCCCCACGGGGGCGTGTTAGAACTGCTCCTGTTAACCATCGCGCTGCTTCCGCTATTTCTGCGTTGTGTTTCCACGCCGTGCACCCATGTGCGAGAATTATTTTAGCTCGGTGGGGCTTGACGCGGTCCTCGCCTCCCGAGACCGTGGCCCCGCCGTGCGCTTCATGCCCTGCAAGGATTAGTAGGAGGGGTAACTTTCGGTCTCGGTTGAGGGGGCGATCGGCCCAGGTCCTGCGCTCATGTCGCGATGCCCGTGGGGCACGGACTGGGAGGGGTGCTCCCGCAGAGGACTCGGATAGGAAAGCTCCAAATGATCGGGACAGAAAACACTCGCGAGGGCGCCCGCGAACCTTGTTGGAAATATGCCCTAGAGGCAATAATAAATTGGTTATTATTATATTTCCTTATTCATGATAATCGTTTATTATCCATGCTAGAATTGTATTGATAGGAAACTCAGATACATGTGTGGATACATAGACAACACCATGTCCCTAGTAAGCCTCTACTTGACTAGCTCGTTGATCAATAGATGGTTACGGTTTCCTGACCATAGACATTGGATGTCGTTGATAACAAGATCACATCATTAGGAGAATGATGTGATGGACAAGACCCAATCCTAAGCCTAGCACAAGATCATGTAGTTCGTATGCTAAAGCTTTTCTAATGTCAAGTATCATTTACTTAGACCATGAGATTGTGCAACTCCCGGATACCGTAGGAGTGCTTTGGGTGTGCCAAACGTCACAGCGTAACTGGGTGGCTATAAAGGTACACTACAGGTATCTCCGAAAGTGTCTGTTGGGTTGGCACGAATCGAGACTGGGATTTGTCACTCCGTGTAAACGGAGAGGTATCTCTGGGCCCACTCGGTAGGACATCATCATAATGTGCACAATGTGATCAAGGAGTTGATCACGGGATGATGTGTTATGGAACGAGTAAAGAGACTTGCCGGTAACGAGATTGAACAAGGTATCAGGATACCGACGATCGAATCTCGGGCAAGTATCGTACCGCTAGACAAAGGGAATTGTATACGGGATTGATTAAGTCCTTGACATCGTGGTTCATCCGATGAGATCATCGTGAAGCATGTGGGAGCCAACATGGGTATCCAGATCCCGCTGTTGTTTATTGACCGAAGAGGTGTCTCGGTCATGTCTACATATTTCCCGAACCCGTAGGGTCTACACACTTAAGGTTCGATGACGCTAGGGTTATAGGGAAAGTATGTACGCGGTTACCGAATGTTATTCGGAGTCCCGATGATATCTCGGACGTCACGAGGAGTTCCGGAATGGTCCGGAGGTAAAGATTTATATATGGGAAGTCCTGTTTTGGTCGTCGGAAAAGTTTCGGGTTTATCGGTAATGTACCGGGACCACCGGGAGGGTCCCGGTGGTCCACCAAGTGGGGCCACCAGCCCCGGAGGGCTGCATGGGACAAGTGTGGGAGGGGACCAGCCCCAGGTGGGCTGGTGCGCCCCCCCACCAAGGCCCAAGGCTCAAGGGAGAGTGGAAGGGGGCAAACCCTAGGCTCAGATGGGCCTAAGGCCCACCTAGTGGTGCGCCCCCCTCTCTCCCCCCTTGGCCGCCCCCCTAGATGGGATCTAGGGCTGGCCGCCACCCCTAGGGGTGGATACCTAGGTGGGGGCGCAGCCCCTCCCTTCCCCCTATATATACTTGAGGTTTTGGGCTACCAGAGACACGAATTCTTCCCCTTGTTGGTGCAGCCCTACCCCTCTCCCTCCTTGCCTCTCATAGTGCTTAGCAAAGCCCTGCTGGAGTCCCGCGCTCCTCCATCACAACCACGCCGTCGTGCTGCTGCTGGATGGAGTCTTCCCAACCTCTCCTTCTCCCCTTGCTGTATCAAGGCGTAGGAGACGTCACCGGGCTGTACGTGTGTTGAACGCGGAGGTGCCGCCCGTTCGGCACTAGGATCATCGGTGATTTGGATCACGACGAGTACGACTCCATCAACCCCGTTCACTTGAACGCTTCCTCTTAGCGATCTACAAGGGTATGTAGATGCACTCTCCTTCCCTTCGTTGCTAGATTACTCCATAGATTGATCTTGGTGATGCGTAGAAAATTTTGAATTTCTGCTACGTTCCCCAACAGTGGCATCATGAGCCAGGTCTATGCGTAGTTACTATGCACGAGTAGAACACAAAGTAGTTGTGGGCGTCGATTTTGTCAATTTACTTGTCGTTACTAGTCTTATCTTGATTCGGCGGCATCGTGGGATGAAGCGGCCCGGACCGACCTTACACGTACTCTTACGTGAGACTGGTTCCACCGACTGACATGCACTAGTTGCATAAGGTGGCTAGCGAGTGTCTGTCTCTCCCACTTTAGTCGGACCGGATTCGATGAACAGGGTCCTTATGAAGGGTAAATAGAAATTGGCAATTCACATTGTGGTTTCCGCGTAGGTAAGAAATGTTCTTGCTAGAAACCTATAGCAGCCACGTAAAAAACATGCAACAACAATTAGAGGACGTCTAACTTGTTTTTGCAGCATATGCCTTGTGATGTGATATGGCCAAAAGGATGTGATGAATGATATATGTGATGTATGAGATTGATCATGTTCTTGTAATAGGAATCACGACTTGCATGTTGATGAGTATGACAACCGGCAGGAGCCATAGGAGTTGTCTTTATTTATTTATGACCTGTGTGTCAACATAAATGCCATGTAATTACTTTACTTTATTGCTAAAGCGTTAGCCATAGTAGTAGAAGTAATAGATGACGTGACAACTTCAAGAAGACACGATGATGGAGATCATGGTGTCATGCCGGTGACAACGATGATCATGGAGCCCCGAAGATGGAGATCAAAAGGAGCAAAATGATATTGGCCATATCATGTCACTATTTGATTGCATGTGATGTTTATCATGTTTTACATCTTATTTGCTTAGAATGACGGTAGCTTAAATAAGATGATCTCTCGCTAAAATTTCAAGAAAGTGTTCCCCCTAACTGTGCACCATTGCGAAGGTTCGTTGTTTCGAAGCACCACGTGATGATCGGGTGTGATAGATTCTAACGTTCGAATACAACGGGTGTAAGCCAGATTTACACAGCAAAAACACTTAGGTTGACTTGACGAGCCTAGCATGTACATACATGGCCTCAGAACACGGAAGACCGAAAGGTCAAGCATGAGTCATATAGAAGATACGATCAACATGAAGATGTTCACCGATGTTGACTAGTCCATCTCACGTCATGATCGGACACGGCCTAGTTGACTCGGATCATGTAATCACTTAGATGACTAGAGGGATGTCTATCTGAGTGGGAGTTCATAAGATGAACTTAATTATCCTGAACATAGTCAAAAGGTCTTCGCAAATTATGTCGTAGCTCGCGCCTCAGTTCTACTGTTTAGATATGTTCCTAGAGAAAATTTAGTTGAAAGTTGATAGTAGCAATTATGCGGACTAGGTCCGTAAACTGAGGATTGTCCTCATTGCTTCATAAAAGGCTTATGTCCTTAATGCACCGCTCAGTGTGCTGAACCTCGAACATCGTCTGTGGATGTTGCGAACATCTGACATACACATTTTGATAACTACGTGATAGTTCAGTTAAACGGTTTAGAGTTGAGGCACCGAAGACGGTTTTGAAATGTCACGAAACATATGAGATGTTTCGAGGGCTGGAATTGGGATTTCAGGCTCGTGCCCACGTCAAGAGGTATAAGACCTCCGACGATTTTCTTAGCCTGCAAACTAAGGGAGAAAAGCTCAATTGTTGAGCTTGTGCTCAGATTGTCTGAGTACAACAATCATTTGAATTGAGTGGGAGTTGATCTTCCAGATGAGATAGTGATGTTTCTCCGAAGTCATTACCACCAAGCTGCTAGAGCTTCGTGATGAACTATAATATATCGGGGACATATATGATGATCCTTGAGATATTCGAGATGTTTGACACCACAAAAGTAGAAATCAAGAAGGAGCATCAATTGTTGATGGTTGGTGAAACCACTAGTTTCAAGAAGGGCAAGGGCAAGAAGGGATACTTCATGAAACGGCAAATCAGCTGCTGCTCTAGTGAAGAAACCCAAGGTTGAACCCAAACCCGAGACTAAGTGCTTCTGTAATAAGGGGAACAGCCACTGGAGCAGAATTACCCTAGATACTTGGTAGATAAGAAGGCTGGCAAGGTCGATAGAAGTATATTGGATATACATTGTGTTAATGTGTACTTTACTAGTACTCCTAGTAGCACCATGGTATTAGATACCGGTTTGGTTGCTAAGTGTTAGTAAACTCGAAATAAAAGGCTACGGAGTAAACGGAGACTAGCTAAAGGTGAGTTGGCGATATGTGTTGGAAGTTTTTCCCAAGCTTGATGTGATCAAGCATCGCACGCTCCCTCTACCATCGAGATTGGTGTTTGCGTTGAGCATAGACATGATTGGATTATGTCTATCGCAGTATGGTTATTCATTTAAGGAGAATAATGGTTACTATGTTTATTTGAATAATACCTTCAATGGTCTTGCACCTAAAACGAATGGTTTATTGAATCTCGATCGTAGTGATACACATGTTCATGCCAAAAGATATAAGATAGTAATGATAGTACCACCTACTTGTGGCACTGCCACGTAAGTCATATCGGTATAAACGCATGAAGAAGCTCCATGTTGATGGATCTTTGGGCTCACTCGTTTTTGAAAAGTTTGAGACATGCGAACCATGTCTATTGGTGTATATGCATGAAGAAACTCCATGCAAATGGACCGTTTGGACTCACTTGATTTTGAATCACTTGAGACATGCAAATCATACCACATGGGCAAGATGACTGAAAGCCTCGTTTTCAGTAAAATGGAACTAGAAAGCAACTTGTTGGAAGTAATACATTTGATGTGTGCAGTCCAATGAGTGCTGAGGCGTGTAGTGGATATCATTATGTTCTTACTTCACAGATGATTTGAGTAGATGTTGAGTATATTTACTTGATGAATCACGAGTCTGAATTATTGAAAGGTTCAAGTAATTTCAGGGTGAAGGTGAGAGATCGTCGTGACAAGAGGATAAAATGTCTATGATATGATCATAGAGATGAATATCTGAATTATGAGTTTGGCACAGAATTAAGACATTGTGGAAATTGTTTCACAACTAATACAGCCTGGAACACCATAGTGTGATGGTGTGTCCGAACATCATAACTGCACCCTATTGGATATGATGCATACCATGATGTCTCTTATCAAATTACCATAATAGTTTATGGGTTAGGCATTAGAGACAACCACATTCACTTTAAATAGGGCACCACGTAATTCTGATGAGATGACACCGTATGAACTATGGTTTAGAGAAACCTAAGCTGTCATTTCTTAAAAGTTTGGGGCTGCAACGCTTATGTGAAAAAGTTTCAAGCTGATAAGCTCGAACCCAAAGCGGATAAATGCATCTTCATAGGACACCCAAATACAGTTGGGTATACCTCCTGTCTCAGATCCGAAAGCAATAAGGGGTTGTTTCTAGAATCGGGTCCTTTCTCGAGGAAAAGTTTCTCTCGAAAGAATTGAGTGGGAGGATGGTGGAGACTTGATGAGGTTATTGAACCGTCTCTTCAACTAGTGTGTGGCAGGGCACAGGGAGTTGTTCCTATGGCACCTACACCAATTGAAGTAGAAGCTTATGATAGTGATCATGAAACTTTAGATCAAGTCACTACCAAACCTCGTGGGATGACAAGGATGCGTACTACTTCAGAGTGGTACGTAATCCTGTCTTGGAAGTCATGTTGCTAGAAAACAATGAACCTACGAGCTATGGAGAAGCGATGGTGGGCCTGGATTCCAAAATGGCTCGAGGCCATATAATCCGAGAGAGGATCCATATATGAAAACAAAGTGTAGACTTTGGAAGAACTACTTGATGGTCATAAGGCTGTTAGGTACATATAGATTTTAAAAGGAAGATGAACAATGATGGTAAGTATCACCATTAAGAAAGCTCGACTTGTCGTTAAGATGTTTTCCGACAAGTTTAAGGAGTTGACTATGATGAGACTTTCTCACTCGTAGCGATGCTAAGAGTCTATTGGAATCGTATTAGCGATTACTGCATTATTTATGAAATCTTGCAGATAGGATGTCAAAACATTGTTTCCTCGATGATTTTCTTGAGGAAAGGTTGTATGTGATACAACCGGAAGGTTTTGTCAATCCTGAAAGATGCTAACAAGTATGCAAAGCTCCAGCAATCCTTCTAAGGACTGGAGTAAGCATCTCGGAGTTGGAATGTATGCTTTGATGAGATGATCAAAGTTTTGGGTGTATACAAAGTTTATGAGAAACTTGTATTTCCAAAGAAGTGAGTGGGAGCACTATAGAATTTCTGATGAGTATATATTGTTGATCAGAAATGACGTAGAATTTCTGGAAAGCATATAGGGTTATTTGGAAAGTGTT
Source organism: Triticum dicoccoides (assembly GCF_002162155.2). NCBI lineage: Eukaryota > Viridiplantae > Streptophyta > Magnoliopsida > Poales > Poaceae > Triticum > Triticum dicoccoides. The sequence continues at coordinate 660,610,013 of NC_041384.1, forward strand.
TTTCAATGGAAAGCCTGGATTAAGCTACTTGAACATTGAGCATCAAGATCTATAAGGATAGATCAAAACGCTTAATGGTACTTTCAAATGAGCACATACCATAACATGATCTTGAAGGTGTTCAAGATGGATCAGTCAAAGAAGGAGTTCTTGCCTGAGTTGTAAGGTATGAAGTTAAGACTTAGAGCTCGACCACGGCAGAAGAAAGAGGAAGGACGAAGGTCGTCCCCTATGCTTTTGTCATAGGCTCTATACGGTATGCCATGCTGAGTACCGCACCTGATGTGTGCCTTGCCACATATCTGGCAAGAGGGTACAAAGGTAATCTAGGAGTAGATCACCAGATAGCGGTCTAAATTATCCTTAGAGGAATAAGGATATGTTTCTCGGTTATGGAGGTGATAAAGAGTTTGACGTAAAGAGTTACGTCAATGCAAGCTTAACACCTATCCGGATAGCTCTGAGTAGAGATACCGGATACGTATAATGGAGCAACAATTCAGAATAGCTCCAAGTAGAACAGTTATTTGAAATGGCTCCAAATGTAGTGTAGTAGTTGCATCTACAAGATGACATAGAAATTTGTGAAGTACATATGGATCTGAAAGCTGTAGACCCATTGACTGAAACCTCTCTCACAAGCATAACATGATCAAACCCAGAACTCTTGGGTGTTAGTCACATGGGGATGTGACCTTGAGTGTTAATCACATATCGATGTGAACTGGATTATTGACTCTAGTGCAAGTGGGAGACTGTTGGAAATATGCCCTAGAGGCAATAATAAATTGGTTATTATTATATTTCCTTGTTCATGATAATCGTTTATTATCCATGCTAGAATTGTATTGATAGGAAACTCAGATACATGTGTGGATACATAGACAACACCATGTCCCTAGTAAGCCTCTACTTGACTAGCTCGTTGATCAATAGATGGTTACGGTTTCCTGACCATGGACATTGGATGTCGTTGATAACGGGATCACATCATTAGGAGAATGATATGATGGACAAGACCCAAACCTAAGCCTAGCAGAAGATCATGTAGTTCGTATGCTAAAGCTTTTCTAATGTCAAGTATCATTTCCTTAGACCATGAGATTGTGCAACTCCCGGATACCGTAGGAGTGCTTTGGGTGTGCCAAACTTCACAACGTAACTGGGTGGCTATAAAGGTACACTACAGGTATCTCCGAAAGTGTCTGTTGGGTTGGCACGAATCGAGACTGGGATTTGTCACTCCGTGTAAACGGAGAGGTATCTCTGGGCCCACTCGGTAGGACATCATCATAATGTGCACAATGTGATCAAGGAGTTGATCACGGGATGATGTGTTACGGAACGAGTAAAGAGACTTGCCAGTAACGAGATTGAACAAGGTATCGGGATACCGACGATCGAATCTCGGGCAAGTATCGTACCGCTAGACAAAGGGAATTGTATACGGGGTTGATTAAGTCCTTGACATCGTGGTTCATCCAATGAGATCATTGTGAAGCATGTGGGAGCCAACATGGGTATCCAGATCCCGCTGTTGTTTATTGACCGGAGAGGTGTCTCGGTCATGTCTACATGTTTCCCAAACCCGTAGGGTCTACAAACTTAAGGTTCGATGACGCTAGGGTTATAGGGAAAGTATGTACGTGGTTACCGAATGTTGTTCAAAGTCCCGGATGAGATCCCGGACGTCACGAGGAGTTCCGGAATGGTCCGGAGGTAAAGATTTATATATGGGAAGTCCTGTTTTGGTCGCCGGAAAAGTTTCGGGTTTATCGGTAATGTACCGGGACCACCGGGAGGGTCCCGGTGGTCCACCAAGTGGGGCCACCAGCCCCGGAGGGCTGCATGGGCCAAGTGTAGGAGGGGACCAGCCCCAAGTGGGCTGGTGCGCCCCCCCCCCCACCAAGGCCCAAGGCTCAAGGGAGAGTGGAAGGGGGCAAACCCTAGGCTCAGATGGGCCTAAGGCCCACCTAGTGGTGCGCCCCCCTCTCTCCCCCCTTGGCCGCCCCCCTAGATGGGATCTAGGGCTGGCCTCCACCCCTAGGGGTGGAAACCTAGGTGGGGGTGCAGCCCCTCCCCTCCCCCTATATATACTTGAGGTTTTGGGCTGCCAGAGACACGAATTCTTCCCCTGTTAGTGCAGCCCTACCCCTCTCCCGCCTCGTCTCTCGTAGTGCTTAGCGAAGCCCTGCTGGAGTCCCATGCTCCTCCACCACCACCACGCCGTCGTGCTGCTGCTGGATGGAGTCTTCCCAACCTCTCCTTCTCCCCTTGCTGGATCAAGGCGTAGGAGACGTCACCGGGCTGTACGTGTGTTGAACGCGGAGGTGCCGTCCGTTCGGCACTAGGATCATCGATGATTTGGATCATGACGAGTACGACTCCATCAACCCCGTTCACTTGAACGCTTCTGCTTAGCGATCTACAAGGGTATGTAGATGCACTCACCTTCCCTTCGTTGCTAGATTACCCCATAGATTGATCTTGGTGATGCATAGAAAATTTTGAATTTCTGCTACGATCCCCAACAAACCTCCCACGCGAGACTTGTGCGAGAGAAAACGAGGCAAGCGAGTGAAAAAGATAGAGTCACAAGCCAGGGACGTCAACAGCTTCAATAAAACTTCAAACGGGAATAAACAAGCCAACTGCAGAAACCAAATGGAAAAGCCGCGTCAGGCACCTATTCTAGTCTTCGACGTCTTCTCACCAGCGCGGAGCTAAGTGCTGCCACTGGGCATGGGAAGGAGCCCCCGAGGCCCGAGGGCGGCACTCCGGAGACTCCGGGGCGTGTACAACCCCACTCATTATTACGTGAGAGTGTCATGGGCGGCGAGCTTCACAGGCATTGGCCTTCTTCACAGGCACCGGGCCTTTCCCAAAATGCGGCAGCTTCACAGGCATTGGCCTTCTTCACAGGCACCGGGCCTTTCCCAAAACACGGCAGCTTCACAGGCATTTGCCTTCTTCACACGCACCGGGCCTTTCCCAAATCACGGCAGCTTCACAGGCACCGGGCCTTTCCTAGGTGCTAGGCCTCACTCAGGGATAGAACCTCCGGAGATGTTGAATGTTCCACGCGTTCTGGATGGGTACCCCCACCGTGGTCTCCAAGCGCGTGGAGCTAGGCCTGGAGACATGAACAATCTTGAATGGGCCCTCCAACATGGGAGAGAGCTTGTGCAGCCCCTCCCTGGAGAGAACCCGTCTGAGTACGAGATCCCCTACCTCAAGAGTTCTGGGGCGGATGTTGCAGCAGTGGTATTGTCACAGCGCCTGTTGATACCTTGCCGCTCGTAGCGCGGCTTCTCGGCGGCGTTCCTCCCCCAACACGAGATCCATCCCCCGCATGGCGTCCTGCTGCGTCTTGTTGAACGCCAGGACCCGTGCGGAGCGACGCCTGACCTCGTGAGGGAGAACAGCCTCTGCTCCATAGACGAGGAAGAACGGGGTATCGCCAGTCGGCTTGGTCGCAGTTGTGCGGATTGACCACAGCACGGACTGGAGCTCGTCGTACCAGCCCCTGCCACAGGCCTCCAGCTTCTTCTTAAAGGTCTTGGCTTTGAGGCCCCTCAGGACCTCCGCGTTGGCTCGCTCGGCCTGGCCGTTGCTCCGAGGGTGTTCTACCGAAGCGTAGCATATCTGCGTTCCAAGGTTAGCACAGTACGTTTTGAAGAGATTACTGGTGAATTGCGAACCGTTGTCGATGATGATGCGGTTGGGCACCCCAAATCGGCTCACAAGGCCCTTGATGAACTTGACCGCGGAGCCTGCCGGGATTGTGCGGACGGCTTCCACCTCAGCCCACTTGGTGAACTTGTCCACGGAGACGTAGAGGTAGCGATAGCCCCCTGGCGCCCGAGGAAACGGGCCCAGAATGTCCAGCCCCCAAACTACGAATGGCCATGAGAGGGGTATAGTCTGTAGACCCCCCGCAGGCTGATGGATCTGCTTAGCATGAAACTGGTAGGCCTCGCAAGCCTTCACCAGCTCAACGGCGTCGATGAGCGCCGTGGGCCAGTAGAATCCACTACGGAACGCCTTGCCGACGAGGGTTCGTGACGACGAGTGGTGCCCGCAGTCTCTGCCGTGTATGTCCGCCAGTAGCTCCTTCCCTTGCTCTCGGGAGATGCAACGTAGGAAAACGTCATTTGGTCGCTTCCTGTAGAGCTCTCCATCCTTGATGCAATAAGTTGTGGCCTGCCGCGCCACACGCTCCGCTTCCTCCTCATTCTCCGGCAGAGTCCCTTGCATCAGGCAGTTCTTGAGCTCCGGGATCCAACACCCTTCCTGAGGCTCTAACGCCAGGAGCAGGCGTTCCCCTGAGGCCGGGCCGCAGACCGGGGCTCCTGAGGCAGGCGGCTGAGGGAGCTCCTCCCTTGGTTGTGCCGTGCTTGACAGTGACAGCACCGCTGAGGGTTTGAAGAGCCGCTCCTCGAAGATGCCAGGCTCCTGAGGCAGCCGTCGAGATGCCCTCTTGGCAATGTCATCAGCTTCCTGATTGGTGCCCCGGGGCACGTGTTGCAACTCCAGCCCCCAGAACTATTTCTCCATCTAGCGAACCTCAGCGAGGTAGGCTTCCATGTGCTCGTCCTTTGGCTCGTATATCTTGTTGGAGAAGTTGATGAGGAGCTGCGAATCGCCCTTGATGATGAGGCGCTTTACCCCTAAGGCAATTGCGGCCTTCAAGCCTGCTATTAGGCCTTCGTACTCCGCTATGTTGTTGGAGACCTTTTCTCCGTGCTGGAAGCAGAGTTGTACGGCGTAGTAGAGTTTGTCCTGGGTAGGGGATACGAGCACTGCGCCAGCTCCCGCACCGTGTCGGGAGAACGCCCCATTGAAGTACATGACCCAGCCATCCGGTGCTTCACTTCCCGGGGAAAGTGATTGGTCTTCGCCTGCCTCGAGACCCGGTGCTTCTGCCCATTCTGCCACGAAATCCGCAAGTGCGGCTCCCTTGATGACTCTGGTCGTACTGAATTCTAGCTGAAATGCCTGCAGTTCAATGTTCCATTCAGCGACCCTCCCAGCTGAGTTGGGGCTCCTGAGTACTCTTTCCAAGGGGTATGCTGAGACGACTTTGATGGGATGGCCTTGGAAGTAGTGGCGCATCTTGCGTGAGGCCACTAGTAGCGCGAGGAGGAGTTTTTGAGGCATGGGGTACCGTGCCCTTGCGTCTCATAGCACCGTGCTGACGAAGTACACGGGATGCTCGACGAGGTTGAGGGTGCTGGCGCAGCTTGCGTCCTCCAGAGGTCGGGGCGTCTCTTGAGACGACGGAGCCCCCAGTGCTTGGTCGCCTGAAGAGGCCTCTTCTGCTCCGGGTGCGTTCTCCTGCTGCGGCTGTTCCTTTCCAGCTGCGGTTGCGGCCTTCGCGAGGCCCTCCCGGCTCTGCTTTGCTTCAGCTCGGATGGTCGATGCGTTCTTGGCATAGCACTCCTCCCTGACCGCCACCAGGGCTGCGCTAGCGGAGTAGGGGGTGGCCGCAAGGTAGAGCACTAGGGGCTCCCGAGGACGCGGAGCTACCATCACTGGCGGGCTGGTAAGGTACCTCTTGAGGTCTTGGAATGCCTTGTCGGCCTCTTCAGTCCATTCGAAGGGACCCTTTTTCTTCATTAGCTTGAAGAAGGGCAGCACTTGTTACCCCAGCTTGGAGATGAAGCGCCCCAGCGCAGTTACACGCCCGGTGAGCTTCTGCATTTCTCTGAGGGTCCTTGGCGGGCTCATGTCTTCGACTGCCTTGACCTTCTCCGGGTTGGCCTCGATGCCCCTGTGGGACATGAGGAAACCCATGAGCTTGCCCGAGGGGACTCCAAACACGCACTTCTCCGGGTTGAGCCGTAGGTCTACTTCGTTGAGGCTCGCAAAGGTTTCTTCCAGGTCCTGTATCAGGGTTCTTGCCTCACGAGACTTCACCACAATGTCATCGACGTAAGCTTCAGCGTTCCTCCCGAGTTGCCGGCCTAAGGCAATGTGCATCAGCCGCTGAAAGGTCGCGCCTACGTTGCGCAACCCAAATGGCATGCATGTATAGCAGTACACTCCACACGGGGTCAGGAAAGCCGTCTTCTCCACGTCTTCTACCGCCATCTTGATCTGGTGATAGCCCGAGAAGGCATCTAGGAAGCACAATAGGTCACACTCTATGGTGGAGTCGACTATCTGGTCAATGCGGGGGAGCGGAAATGGATCCTGTGGGCAGGCCTTGTTGAGGTTGGTGAAGTCGACACGCATGCGCTCCTTTCCTCCCTTTTTTGGCACAACGACCGGATTAGCCAGCCAATTAGGGTAGCGGACCTCGCGGATAACTCCTACCGCCTCTAGCTTCCGGGTCTCTTGAACGATGAAAGCCTATTTCTCAGTGGACTGCCGCCTTGCCTTCTGCTTCATGGGGCGCACATTGGGGCACACGTTGAGGTGATGCTCAATCACTTTCCTTGGGACCCCTGCTAACTGATCAGGTTCCCACGCGAGCACCTTCTTGTTCGCACGCAGGAACATCACCAGGGCCTCCTCCTGCTCGGGCTCGAGGTTAGCCCCTATGGTGAAGGTGGCGCCAGTGGACCCATCCTCGTCGACTGGTACCTGCTAGGTTTCCACCTTGTCTTGGGTGAATAGCTGCTTCTTTTTAGCCGGTGCAGCCCCCTTGGGCTCAAGGGCGTCGGTGCTAGTGGGTTGTGCCACCGCGGCCGCCCTGAAAACAAGCTGGAGCACCTGCAGCGCATCCCTTGTGTCTCTTGACACGATGAGGACGCCGCTGCTCCCAGGCATCTTCATGAGGTTGTACGCCGGGTGAGTTGCTGCCATGAACCGAGCCAAGGCCGGATAGCCGAGGATGGCATTGTAGGGTAGGCCCATGTGGGCAATGTCGAAGTCGATCAGCTCCGTGCGGAAGTTGTCGTAGGTGCCGAAGGTCACTGGGAGGCGGATCTGTCCCAAGGAGGCGGTGGAACCGGCTCTGATGCCCGAGAAAGGCCTGCTGGGTTGGAGCCGCTCCAGCGGCACGTGGAGGAGGCTGAAGGCCTCCACCGAGAGCATGTTGAGGCCGGCACCACCGTCGATGAGGGTCCTGGTGATGGCCACTTGGCAGATGGTGGGGGTGCACAGCATCGGGAGTGCGCCCAAACCGATGGGGTTGAAGGGGTGATCCTCCGAGTCGAAGGTTAGATCGGCCTCGGGCGCCACCCAGCCCGGGGGGGCTTCTCGGTGCTTGGAGGCGGTGCTGATCCAGCGGGTGAACGGCTTGACGTGATGGCTTGAGGGTGGTGCCTGGGAGCCACCCAGGAGAGTTGCGACGACGGGCGGCGCTGGTGCGGCAAAACGGGCGAGGAAGAGGTCGCGCAGCTCCTCCCAGGAGGTGACAGAAGTCGTCGGCAGGTGGAGGAGCCACGTGCGCGGGACGCCAATGAGGGCCATGGGTAACCAGTTGGCCATCACCCGGTCGTCGCCCCTGGCTCTGAGGACGGCCTCCTCGTACGCCAGTAGGAAAATCATCGGGTATGTCGCGCCGTTGTAGTGTAGCGGCATCTCGGGCTTGAACTTGTGCGGCCACTGCTCCTGTCACAAGGTGGGGGCCAAGGCCCGGATCCCCCTGGCCCCAGTGTCGGCATCTGTTGCTGGAGTGGGAGGCGCGTTGTCCGCCATGAGGGCGGGATGCGATGTTGGGGGAGAGCGGGTCGTCAAGAGGGAGAACTCCGGCGCACCCCCTACCTGGCGCGCCAAATGTCGGGTTTCGGGTTCCGGCAGACCCTTGAGGTTCAAACACTGGGGTGCGCACGGAGATCTCTCCCCTACCGATCTACGTCCAATCTCCTCGCGTGATCTAAGCTGGAAACAACGAACAACACGAGGGACACCAGGTTTATACTGGTTTGGGCCACCGTTGGGGTGTAATACCCTACTCCAGTGTGTGGCGTGGTGGATTGCCTCGGGGGCTGATGATGAACAGTACAAGGGAGGAACAACCTCGCGAGAGGTGTTCTTGAGTTGGTGCGATGAACTGCTGAAAGCACAAGTGCTCCCTAGGTGGTTTTGATAATTGATGACAACATATCTCTTGTTGGACTAACATTTCTATCTAGCATGTTTCAGATAAGTTCAACAATGGAGTGGCATGGACTAAAGGTTGTGGGAACTCCTTCAAGATGCTAAGGACAAAGGATTGGCTAAAGCTTCAAGCTCAAGACTCTTCATTTTACATTTTAGTGATCCAAGATCACATTGAGTCCATAGGAAAAGCCAATACTATCAAGGAGGGATGAGGTGTTGCTTAATGAGCCTCTTGCTTCATGTGCTTAGTGATATGCTCCAAAACCCTCAACTACTTTCCCATATCCACATATGACCTAAACCCTAAGCCAAACTCGGTCCTACCGATTCTTTCTATCCGGCGCCACCGAGTTTCACTTGTCATAAGCCACTGCCAAACCCTAGCAATTCGGTTCTACCGATAGGGATCTCGGTCTCACCGAGATGGGATTGCAAACTCTCTGTTTCCCTTTCGTAAATTTTCGGTCTCACCGAAAGAGCGAATCGGTCCCACTGAGATTGCAATGTAAACTCTCTATTTCCCTTTTTTAACTTTTCGGTCTCACCGAAAGAGCAAATCAGTCCCACCATGTTTACCTGACCAACTCTCTGGTTAGCTTATTACCAAACTCGGTCTCACCGAGTTTGTGTAATCGGTCTCACCGAGATTACGTTATGCCCAAACCCTAACCATATCGGTCCTACCAAGTTGCATGTCAGTCCCACCGAAAATCTCTAACGGTCACTAGGTTTACCTTTTCGGTCCGACCGAGTTTGTTGATTCGGTCCCACCGAGATTGGAAAATTGTGTGTAACGGTTGGATTTTGTGTGGAGGCTATATATACCCCTCCACCTCCTCTTTATTCATGGAGAGAGCCATCAGAACACATACACAATTCCAACTCATATGTTCTGAGAGAGAACCACCTACTCATGTGTTGAGACCAAGATATTCCATTCCTACCATATGAATCTTGATCTCTAGCCTTCCCCAAGTTGCTTTCCACTCAAATCTTCTTTCCACAAAATCCAAATCCTATGAGAGAGAGTTGAGTGTTGGGGAGACTATCATTTGAAGCACAAGAGCAAGGAGTTCATTACCTACACACCATTTGTTACTTCTTGGAGAGTGGTGTCTCCTAGATTGGCTAGGTGTTACTTGGGAGCCTCCGACAAGATTGTGGAGTTGAACCAAGGAGTTTGTAAGGGCAAGGAGATCGCCTACTTCATGAAGATCTACCGCTAGTGAGGCAAGTCCTTCGTGGGCGATGGCCATGGTGGGATAGACAAGGTTGCTTCTTCGTGGACCCTTCGTGGGTGGTTGCTTCTTCGTGGACCCTTCGTGGGTGGAGCCCTCCGTGGACTCGCGCAACCATTACCCTTCGTGGGTGGAGCCCTCCGTGGACTCGCGCAACCGTTACCCTTCGTGGGTTGAAGTCTCCATCAACGTGGATGTAGGATAGCACCACCTATCCGAACCATGGGAAAAACATCTGTGTCTCCAATTGCGTTTGAATTCTCCAAACCCTTCCCCTTACATTCTTGCAAGTTGCATGCTTTACATTCCGCTGCTCATATACTCTTTGCATGCTTGCTTGATATGTATTGTGTATGTTGAAATTGTGCCTAAAACTCCACTCAAACCAAAAAGGCCTAAAAATAGCAACTTTAGCACTAAGTGTCTAATCACCCCCCCTCTAGACACATCTACTTTAGATCCTACAAGTGGTATCAGAGCTTTGGTCTCCATTGCCTTGGTTTAATCACCATTGGAGGAAGATGGATATGTCTACCTTAGGGAGTCTTAGACATAGAGTGCCTATTCTTGATGGAGAGTATTTTCATGAGTGGAAAAATGAGATGCTTGTAATTTTCAATCAATATCATTTGAACAAGTATATTGCTAGCCCTTGTGCACCTCATATTGATCCTTTGCATCCTACCCTAGATGCAGATATTGACATGATTCGCAATCTTAGAACTACTGAGCTCATCATTAGAGGATTGCCCAAAAATTTGATTGCTAGTTTGCCTACTCTTAATTGTGCCTATACTATATGGAAATTTCTTGAGGAACGATTTCCCGAGCATTCCTTGAAAACTTTGGATGAAATTCTCCATAAATCTATTGCCTTGAGTAAGATGAACTCTAGTGATCCTAGTTTTGGTAATTGTCTATTTGAACTTACCAATCTTAAGCATGCTAAAGGAGATCTTGGAATCATTAGTGATATCATATTCGAAGCTATAATAATTCATAAAAGTGACCACTTTGATGATCATTTATCTAATGAATTACCCTCTCTAGGAAACGATGAGTCACAAGATCATGATGAACATGGATACTATGATGATGATGATGATAGTGACTTCGATCTTGATGATGCAATGAGACATTTTGGTCTTATGGCAAATCTTCGGGGATATGAATCAGGAGGAAAGGAATGGGTTCTTGATAGTGGATGTATTGATCATATGACCGGAGATGAAGAGATGTTTCGTGAGCTTGATGAAAATGACGGCCCTCGAAAATATGTCACCTTCGGTGATAATTCAAAGGGTAAAGTGGTTGGCCTTGGTAAGGTGGCCATCTCACATGATAGTTCCATTCAAAATGTCATGCTCGTTGAATCTCTCGGCTACAACTTACTTTCAGTATCTAGACTTGCTGATTTCGGTTTGAATGTCCTATTTACTGAGGTAGATTGCCAAGTATTTCGTCGAGACAATCATAAAATGATCTTTACCGGTATGCGTAGAGGTGATCTTTACATTGTCGATTTCTCTAAAAAGGCACAACCTAAAACTTGCTTTGTTGCTAAATCCTCAAAAGGTTGGTTGTGGCATAGACGACTAGGTCACGTTGGCATGAGAAACCTTGACAAGCTTATTAAAGGAAATCATATCCTTGGAGTTAATGATGTCATATTTGATAAGGATAGACTTTGCAGTGCTTGTCAAGCAGGTAAACAGGTTGGAGGAAGGCACCCCGTGAAGAACATCATGACCACAAGAAGGCCACTCGAGCTACTTCATATGGATCTTTTTGGTCCCAACGCCTACAAGAGTCTCGGTGGAAATTCTTTTGGTCTAGTTATAGTTGATGATTTTTCAAGATTTATGTGGGTGTTCTTTCTAAATGACAAGTCGCAGGTCCAGAAGATCTTCAGAAACTTCGCTAGGAAGACCCAAAATCAGTTTGACGTGAAGATCAAGAAGGTTCGGAGTGACAATGGAACGGAGTTCAAGAACGCAAATGTGGACACCTTTCTTGACGAAGAAGGGATTTCACACGAGTTCTCGGCTACGTACACACCTCAACAAAATGGAGTTGTTGAGAGGAAGAACCGGACGCTCATCGAAATGGCAAGAACGATGCTTGATGAATACAAGACGCCGAAGCACTTTTGGGCAGAAGCGGTTGAGACAGCTTGTCACGCAACAAATCGCTTATATCTTCACAAGCTACCCGGCAAGACGGCATACGAGCTTCCCACCGGTAACAAACCCCAAGTTGGATACTTTCGAGTATTCGGCTCAAAGTGCTACATTCTTGATAAGCATCATCGTTCAAAGTTTGCTCCTAAATCTCATGAAGGTTTTCTACTTGGTTATGGCTCAAACTCTCACACTTACCGTGTCTACAACAATTTCACCCGAAAGGTTGAAGAGACGGTAGATGTGAAGTTTGATGAATCTAATGGCTCGCAAGTAGAGCAATTGCCAATTGATGTAGGAGACAAAGACCCTTCAGAAGCAATCCAAGACTTGTCCATTGGCAAAATTCGTCCAACGGAGGTGAAGGAGAGTACTTCATCCGTCCAAGTGGAAGCTTCTACTTCACGACAAGGTGAACCAAGAATCGACATGGAAGCATCCACAAGTGGGACACACCAAGATGAAGAAGACAAGGAAATGCATCAAGACGAACATCAACAACCTCTCTCTCCACCACAACAAGAGAACGACGATGTCAACAATGAAGAAGGCCAAGAAGAAGAACAAGATCAAGAAGATGTTCAACGAATACCCAAGCAAAAGCTCTCACGAGTTCGAGCAAGAATTGCCAAAGATCATCCCATCGAGCAAATCCTCAATGATATACAAACCGGGAGAATCACTCGCTCAAAAACTCGTTTAGCTAACTGTTGTGAAAACTATTCATTCATCTCTAGCATTGAACCTATGAAGGTTGAAGAAGCATTAGAAGATCCGGATTGGATAAACGCTATGCATGAAGAGCTACACAATTTTGAGAGAAACCAAGTTTGGACATTGGTTGAGAAGCCCGACAACAACCACAACATCATTGGTACCAAATGGGTGTTTCACAACAAGCAAGATGAAGATGGACAAGTGCTTCGCAACAAAGCACGTCTCATCGCCCAAGGGTACACACAAGTCGAAGGTATGGACTATGGTGAGACATATGCTCCCGTTGCTAGACTTGAGTCCATTCGCATCTTACTTGCCTATGCTAATCACCATAATATCAGCTTGTACCAAATGGACATTAAAAGTGCTTTTCTAAATGGTGAAATAGAGGAGGAAGTTTATGTCAAACAACCTCCCGGCTTTATCAATCCTAAGAAACCAAATCATGTTTACAAACTTCACAAAGCTCTTTATGGTCTTAAACAAGCTCCTAGAGCATGGTATAAATGCTTGACCAAGTTCCTTATTACAAGTGGTTTTGAAATTGGTAAAATTGATTCTACTCTTTTTACTAAAAGGGTTAATGGAGAACTATTTGTATGCCAAATTTATGTCGATGATATCATATTTGGTTCAACTAACCCTCTCTTTAGTGAAAAGTTTGGAAAGCTAATGTCAGAGAAGTTTGAGATGTCTATGATGAGTGAACTCAAATTCTTTCTCGGTTTGCAAATCAAGCAAACTAAGGAAGGTACATTTGTCTCTCAAACGAAGTACACCAAGGACTCATTCAAGAAGTTCAATATGAAAGAATGCAAAGGTATGTCTACACCCATGCCTACTAGTGGACATAATGATTTGACCAAAGATGGTGAACCGGTTGATCAAAAGGTTTATCGCTCTATGATTGGTTCATTGTTATACCTATGTGCTTCACGTCCCGATATTATGCTAAGTGTGTGCATGTGTGCACGATATTAAGCTGCTCCTAAAGAATGTCATCTAAAGGGGAAACAAGGACACTGCGCAGGTAGGCGCCCGCCTGGTCTCGATCGTCATGGCTTGCGTCACGGGCTCCTCGCGAGGTACCCCTGCCTTGATCTCTCCGCCTCCTCGCGAGCCTGCCTGATGAGGCTGCCTCTGAGGAAGCTTTCTGTCATCCGCCCTGCGAGGCTTGGCCCCTCACGAGGATCTTGAGCTTGAGCTGTTGAAGATGGGCCGCGCTGGGCCCCCACTTGAGCCACGCCGCAAGCCGCAGGCAGGCAAGTCTGGGACCCCCGTTCCCAGAACACCGACAGGGATGCTTGTCCAAGTAAGGACAGTACCCAATCACCGGTACACCCACATAAAAATTTATCAAAAGTACCGAACGCGAATCATATGAACGTGATGAAAACTAGCTTGACGATAATTCTCATGTGTCCTCGGGAGGGCTTTCCTTCATATAAGAGTTTGTCCAGGCTTGCCCTTCGCTACAAAAAGGATTGGTCCATCTTGCTGCACCTTATTTACTTTATTACTTGCTATTCGTTACAAATTATCTTATCACAAAACTATCTGTTACCGATAATTTCAGTGCTTGCAGAGAATACCTTGCTGAAAACCACTTATCATTTCCTTCTGCTCCTCGTTGGGTTTGACACTCTTACTTATCGAAAGGACTACGATATATCCCCTATACTTGTGGGTCATCACCTGTAGCCTCCAGGTCTTGAGTAGAGCAAAGTGATGACGTAAGACTTGCTTCAATGTAAATATTACCACTTTGAAGAAATCCATGTTGTTCATTTTAATCACTAGTCAGAACTGAATATTCCACATATGTAGCCCCCAAGTGTCGGGTTGTTATGCTTGCAGCAACCTGGGACTTGTAATTGCCTTATGCTCACAAAAAAAACTTCGAGCAATGTAGCCCCCAAGGGCTGGGTCATATGCAATAATGAGCAGGGACTTTGTATGTACTTCATTGGAAATAATATCATATGACGTTACCCTCACCATGGGGCTCGAACCCACATCCATAAGGTTAAGAGATTTGTACTCTACCGACTGAATAGTGGACCTTTCAATATAATGGATTGAGACTTGTGTACCTTGAATTGTTGACAGGAGAAATTGGTAGCCCCCAAGAGCCGGCTCACTCACAATGTGATGAGTCGGGTCTTCAATAAGGTGAGCAAAAAATGACTTTGCATTAGCCCCCAAGTGCCATGGTGCATGCTGGCAGTGACATGGGACTTGCATATTTGATGTAATCTCAACTTGAATAATGTAGCCCCCAAGTGTCGGGTCATAAGCCTGCAGCGACTCGTTACTATTCCTTTCATTGTAGAACAAATCATATCCATTGATAAATAGTAGCCATTGCACTGAAGCGACTTTGAAAACCTTAATCATAATACTAGTTATTGATAACCATAATAAAAATCTTGCCATGTTGGCTATTAAAGAATTGAATAATATAACACGGCCTGGAAACCGGTTCCTGCAATATAAACCAGTATATCTAATGTATGATGCATGTTATAATGATGTAATGATGATGCAATGTATGATGCAATATATGATGATGCATGTGTATGATGCAATGTATGATGATGTATGTGTATGATAACAGAATACTTCAATGAAACTAGCCCGAGCCACTGGATTGTTCATGCATTCCGTGAGCCTGACTCATAGTACCCAATCGACATTTGAACCCTAGATAAAGTCTGGTCTTGCTCAAAAACTTATTAGGAGTACGCGGGGTCAGAGTAACAACATACATCACGGGCCGATTTATTCAAGTTTCAAGGAAGGCAGCTTATGAAGCCTAGATCTATCCTGACTATCTGTAAGTCGTGCTCTCGCATGACAAGCCGTTGTTTGAACCTTAACAAGCTTAGATCTTGGTCGAATACGCCATAAAGATTGATGTTAAGAGTTCAACGGGTCAATCGAGATTAACCGATGGAGTTGAAGTAGCTGGCTACATGTGGGATGACCCAAAAAGGTTATATTCTCTTTGGTTGAATACGCCTATGTTTGAATATAACCTGGTCAAGAGGGTAGTAACTCTATGCTCTCTTTGGTCGAATACGCCTATGTTTGAACAGGAAGCCCCCAAGTTACATGCTTACAAGCGTGGCGTTGAGTCGGTCAAGAGGGGTGTTCACAGCTATGATTCGAATACGATCAGGAAGCCCCCAAGTGACCATAAGTTTTGGCATTATGCTGATCAAGAGGGTACCGACAACTATGTTCTCTTTGGTGAATACACATATGTTTGAACAGGAATCCCCCAAGTGACATATTCGGTCAAGAGGGTAGTAACGCTATGCTTCGAATACGAGCAGGAAGCCCCCAAGTGACCATAAGATAAGCCAATAAGGTAGAATACCCATGTTTGAACCGCGCATCATGGCAGCAAGCTCTCTTTGGCAACCTTTAATTTTTCCTGAGAACTCAACTTTGCAAGAGATAATTCTTCTTGAGCCTGAATTTTAAACCGGATTTGAGAGTTTTAGAGCTTTATGGGAGACAGATTTCCCTTGAGCCGCATTGTGAACCGGATATTAAGAGTTTCAGCACTTTGTGGGAGACAGATTTCCCTTGAACCAGATTTTGAACCGGAATCCTTCTTCTTAAGCCGGAAATTTTCTAACGGCCTTTAAATTTTCATCAATATGGCAGCAGCTTCCGGGATCGGGTTATCTTTCCCTCCAATGACCCGGAGTTCTTGGATTGGCTGAGTCGTGTCATTGTAGCCCTCGAGTCTTAAGACGACTTGAGGAGTCAGCTTGAGATTCTTCATACTTGGCCCTAATATAAACCAGCATATAGCTAAACAGTGAAACGTTGGAATGTATTGAAGCTGGAAGCAAGGTGGCGAGTTAATGATCTTCGCAACACTCATTGTATTCCTTAGTGCAAAATAAATCCACAGAAGGTTGAGGCCGACCGTACCAGGTTATCAACGATCCCGTATGAGCTATATCAGTAACCGGGCCGATGGTTCATTCCGGCTGGTTGTTGAAGTTTAACCAAACCGCAGTTGCAGTGACTTGTGGGTCTGTCCATTAAACAGCGAGCAAGCACGATCCCTGCAAGTTGAAGTAGATCGGGCCGCAAGAGCGATGGCTTGCGCATGTTCATTCATTAGGTACTATGGTACGGACTATCGCCGGGCAGAATATTGCCAGTGCGTGCTTCGTACCCGTGGTATAAACCACATTTTGTAACAAATAATTGTCCTGCATATAAAAATATATGGATCAAAGTAACTGTTCTTTGATTAACACGGTATGTGCTAAAAATAGATAGGAAAGATAGCACCTGGTATTTTTTTTTGTCGGATAAATAGAGATGGAGCACACCAATCTTCAATACGCAGATAAATCCACAGTTGAAATTATGGACAGCATCCAGCAGCCCAGCGGCAGGTCAAATTGCATGGCATCTTTGACGTGATATTGCTTTAAGTGGTAAAGTAACAACGGCACCCTGCCCGTCTTTTCCTCCTTTGTCTTTTCTTGTTTTCACATGGGGTGAACTTGTACGTTCACATAACGTCTTGATTGAAGTACCATCGCAAGCTGCGGTTAAACTTCGTGTTGGCTGCTTGCTACGGGTGGATACAGACACTACCAGAAAAACTGGGGTTGCCGACGGCCAAATATATGTCGACGGCCCCCGTCGGCATCGTCGGACATATGCCGACGGCCAAGGATAGGCCGTAGGCGTAGAAAAGCCGTCGGCATACATCCATCTATGCCGACGGGGCCGTCGGCATAGACGAGGCAGTCGGGACCGCCCGAGATATGCCTACGGGGCCCGTCGGCATAGGTCAGGCCGTCGGCATAGCACAGGCCCACCTGCCCGGTCAGCACTGACCATTTGACGGCGTTGAACCTACGCCGACGGGTGGTAACGGCGGCCGTCGGCATATCTGTGGCAGAGGTATGCCTACGGCATAGCCGTCGACATAGGCCCCTCTGCCACGTCAACGATCCGTGTGCCACGCCACGTAATCGATCCTTGTGTGCGCAGGTATGCCGACGGCCTTGCCATCGGCATATGTTTACTTTACTTAATTTTTAAATTTATCTATGGTAGAGGTATGCCTACGGCACAGCCGTCGGCATAGGCCCCTTCGCCACGTCATCGATCGTTGTGCCGCGCCACGTCACCGATCCATGGGACAACCTCCGTGTGTGCACATATATGCCGACGGCAAGAATGCCGACGGCCTTGCCGTCGGCATACGTGGGCATTACTTTATTTTTTTATTTTTACTTTGTTTTGTTATTTTTACTTTATTTTAGTTTTTGCTTTTGCATAAGATAATTATGCCTCATCTAAAAAAACAAACCCGATGGTATATCGATTGCCCCCCGTTACGAACGTCGCTATCGCCGTGTCACGGAGGGGGGAAACAGTCGACACGGAAGGAATTCTGGTTCGGGGGGGGGGTTCGGGGTGTAGCTATGTCACCGAAACATCGCACGGGTCCCGATGCATATGTGAAAGTGTTCATGCATGCGTAGACGCCCGTCTTGGGGCTCCGGGGTGTGCCCCCCCTCACGGACGGCGCCGCCGGCGGCACCTGGAGGGGGGAAACGGATGCGTGGGGTCTACACGGAGGGGATCTTGCCGTGGGTCTGGCCCGGATGTTGCTCCAAAGTGTTCCTATGGGCTGACCTAACACAACCGAGTGGGGAGGTCCACTGGTCAAAGCCCGTCCGTGCAAAGTCAAAGGGCTAGATCACGTGGTCAAACGCTACAGGGTTAGGCGGGACAGGGGCACTGGGGGTAGCAATGCCACCGGAGCGTCGCACGGGGCCCTCATACATGCGGGGTGGTGTGGTGGCATGTCCGAAGAGGCGGGACGCGTCTCCGGGGCGTGGCCCCCCCTCACGGACGGCGATGACACGGTAGTAGACGTTCTGCGGTAACGATGTGGCGTCAATATTACTAAATACTCGGAGCGCGATAAAATCATGAGTTTTTTTGCACGATGCGGGCACATGTGCTATAGGAACGATGGTATTTTTTCATAATTTTTGGTGATGGAGAAGTATCCGAAAAATTCCCTCTACGCGGATTGCCCTTCGCGCGTCTACGGTTGTGGCCGGCGGCCTCCGGGGGCTAGCATGCCGCCAAATCTTGCGTAGGCGGCCTCTCACAAGTCTGGAAGTGTTGTGGCGGTTGCAAACGCCCGGCACGCGTGTCCAGGGTGTGCCCCCCCTCACGGACGGCGCCGCCGCCGGCACCTGGAGGGGGGAAACGGATGCGTGGGGTCTACATGGAGGGGATCTTGCTGTGGGTCTGGCCCGGATGTTGCTCCAAAGTGTTCCTATGGGCTGACCTAACACAACCGGGTGGGAAGGTCCACTGGTCAAAGCCCGTCCATGCAAAGTCAAAGGGCTAGATCCCGTGGTCAAACACTACAGGGTTAGGCGGGACAGTGGCACTGGGGGGTAGCAATGCCACAGGAGCATCGCACCGGGTCCTCATACATGCGGGGTGGTGTGGTGGCATGTCCGAAGAGGCGGGACGCGTCTCCGGGGCGTGGCCCCCCCTCACGGACGATGATGACACGGCAGTAGACGTTCTGCGGTAACGATGCAGCGTCAATATTACTAAATACTCGGAGCGTGATAAAATCATGAGTTTTTTTGCACGACGCGGGCACATGTGCTATAGGAACGATGGTATTTTTTCATAATTTTTGGTGATGGAGAAGTATCCGAAAAATTCCCTCTACGCGGATTGCCCTTCGCGCGTCTACGGCTGTGGCCGTCGGCCTCCGGGGGCTAGCATGCCACCAAATCTTTCGTAGGCGGCCTCTCACAAGTCTGGAAGTGTTGTGGCGGTTGCAAACGCCCGGCACGCGTATCCGGGGTGTGCCCCCCGGAGATGCGTGCCGCCTCTTCAGACAAGCCACCACACCACCCCGCATGTATGAGGGCCCGGTGCGACGCTCCGGTGGCATTACTACTCCCCCACGGCCCCCGTCCTGCCGTGTAGATCTCACGGGCGTGGCTGCCGCCATGTCCCGGAGGGGGGAAACGGCCACGTCGGGCCGACACGGAGGGTATCTTTGGGTGGTTTGGGCCGGAATGGTGTTGGGGGGTGCAGCACATGCCGTAACAAAAAAATAAAAAAAATGCCGTAACAAAAAAATAAAAAAATGCAAAGTATATATGCCGATGGCTTTGCCGTCGGCATAGCAGCGCACATGTCCACGGATCGATGACGTGGCAAAGGGGCGGGCCTATGCCGACGGCCAGGCTGTCGGCATAGGACCGAGCTTATCCCCTTGCGGTTCGCCCCCACCACCCATTCGCCATCCATCTCCCCCTTCCTCCCCGACCCACACCCGCGCCGCCACCCACCACCTCTGCCGCCCGCCCTGAGCACGCCACC
>NC_041384.1:660630218-660671978 GCF_002162155.2 Triticum dicoccoides
CCCGTCTTCCATGCCTGCCCCTCCCCCCGAGCCGGCCCTCCCCCACGGTGAGCTCCCTCCCTCCCTCTCTGTAGATTTTTTTTGATAATTTTGTTGTTGTTCATAGTTACGTAACTAGATGGATGGATGCATAGTTAGTTGATAGATGATTTGATGATAGTTGCAAATGTGAGAAATGCAAGAAAAGCAATTTTTTTAACAAGGGGCATGACGTTAGATGATGGATTTTTTGATGATAGTTGCAAATGTATGATGATTGTTACATGATAGATGATGATGTTAATGATGATAGATAATGATTTTTTTTGCGGAAGAGATGATATAGGATGCTGATTTTTATGATTCGATGATTGTTAGATGATGATGATGAATATATTGTGATGTACTTAATTATTGTCACGGTGCAGGTTCTGTGGTGTTCCATCTCGGTGGAGTGATCGTCGTAGGAGCTGTTGGTCCCCGGTTGTCCCTCCGGTGTTCGACTACTTCCTCTACAGCCGAGGGTGAGCTACGAATCATGTGACTAGATTTCATTCTCAAGTCAACTGACATAACCTAGGCGTCTCCCGTCCGAAAGGGTTGCATGGATAAATATGCATTCAATTGCATATTTATCACCGCAGCTCTTTCGGATTGTCCAGCGTTTTCCACGGACAGCCCGAGGATGTGTAGATTGGGTATGTTCTCCATGTTCTACCCCGTTCCGAGACAGGATTTCGGTGGCGCCTCCCCATTTTTCTCCGAAGCACATTCTCTTGGCTATTTGCCGAGACGTGTATCTGGAGAACAGCGGGGAGGTGCTGCCGAAATTTTGTCTCGGAACGGGGTAGAATGGAGAACGTACTCAATCTACACATCCTCGGGTGGGATTAGGACCCATCTTTACCTATTAGAGATGTAGGTGGATTAAACGCGGTAGAAACTGAAAAATTGATGCCATTAATTTAAGTGAATCCTTAATTATGTTGTGTGGGTTGCAAAAAAGCAGAGGATGGCAGATAATCAGTGGATGTACAGTGGTTTTATCCGTCGGAATCGAGTAACATCAGAGTGGATCGCGAAAACGGATGTGTATTTGAAGGAGATATTCCGTCGTCCAATGAGAATTATCCCACCATGCCCATGTGCGAGATGTGCCAGACGTCATCGTAGAAATCAGACGGACATGAGTGAGCACCTTCGCACGCACGGATATATGCCAAACTTTGACATGCCGCCGATAAACATAGCCGAGCAGGACCGTGGTAGAGAGGAGGTGATGCGACAACGCATCGATGGATATGAGGACGACGGGGTCAGGGACATGCTAGATGATGTCATTGTTGCAGAAACGGCAAATGCGACACCTTCAGAGAATGAACCGGAGGAGCCGGAGGCAATCGCAAAGGCCTTCTTGGAGGTCTTGGCCTCGTCGAAGAAACCTCTTTATGCGGGTGCGAAAATATCTCAGCTAGATGCCATCTCGCAACTGATTGCAGTCAAGGCTGAGTACGGCTGTAGCCAGAAATGCTTCGAAGCATTCCTGGGAGTATGGGCTAACAACCTCCCTGAGGGTCATGAACTGCCGAAAAGCATGTACGATACAAAGAAAATCATGAAGGCACTCTCTATGGATTATGAGAAAATAGATGTTTGCCCGAAGAATTGCCTTTTGTTTAGGCACGAGTATGCGGATGACAAGTACTATAGGAAGTGCGGTTCGTCTCGGTACATTGAGGTGGTCGGTGAGGATGGTGAGAAAAAGCAGCTAACCATCCCTGTTAAGGTTCTTCGGTATCTTGATTTTATAAAAAGACTGCAGTGCCTTTTCATCATGAAGGAGTCTGCCAAAATGATGAAGTGGCACAAGGAAGGTATAAGGTACAATCCAAAAAAAAATCATACATCCATCAGGAGGGGAAGCATGGAAGTCATTCGATGAAGAATACCCCGAGGAAGCAGCCGAGGCTGGGAATGTCAGAATAGCCATATCAGGTGATGGGTTGAATCCATATGGTATGTCGTCCAATCCATACAGCTGCTGGCCTGTGTTTGTAATTCCGCTCAATCTTCCTCCCGGTGCCCTAATGCAACGGAAGACCATGTTCTTGTCGCTCATCATTCCGGGGCCTGACTACCCGAGGAAGCAATTGGGTGTGTTTATGCAGCCGCTTGTGGATGCTTTGCACCATTCTTGGTACTTTCCGAGGTTGACATACGACCGGGATCTGCAGAGAAATTTCTTGATGAAAGTTTGGTTGCACTATTGCATGCATGACTTTCCCGGCTATGCTCTATTCTGCGGATGGTGTACAAGTGGTAAGATGCCATGCCCAGTGTGCATGCAGGCTCTGCGAATGATTTGGCTGAGTAAGGGTGGCAAGTATGTAGCCTTTGACCTGCATCGACAGTTCCTCCCTCCAGACCATCCAGACAGGGAAGACAAGAAGAACTTCACGAAAGGCCGGGTTGTTCATGAAGTAACCGAGATTCCAACATTTTCGGGGGCAGATGTTCTTGCTCAGCTAAAAGCTCTCAAGCCTAAAGTCAAAGGCAAAGCCAAAGCCAAAGCCAAAGGCTTCGAGGGATATGGTGAGACGCACAACTGGACGCACATTACCCCCTTCTCGCAGCTTCCCTATTTCAAGGACCTCAAACTTCCTTACAATATTGATGTGATGCACACCGAAAAGAATGTGGCAGAGTCCCTTTTCCACATGATCCTCAACATTCCTGATAAGACGAAGGATAACGTAAAAGCTAGAGCCGATCAACAGAGAATTTGTGATAGACCACGCCTGAACATGAAGCCTCCCACAGGCGGTCGAAAAAACTGGTTCAAGCCAGATGCTGACTTTGTCCTTAAACCGCCAGAAAAAAAAGAATACTTATCTGGCTGAAACAAATTTTGAAGTTCACCGATGGTTATGCATCGAATATAAGTAAGGGAGTCAATCTTTCAACGGGCAAAGTGACCGGCCTAAAGAGTCATGACTACCATGTATGGATTGAGCGGATAATGCCGGTGATGGTTCGAGGCTATGTCCCCGAGCATGTCTGGCGAGTGCTTGTCGAGCTTAGCCATTTCTTCCGCACGCTCTGTGCTAAAGAAGTAAGTAAAGAGGTGATTGAAAAATTGCATAAGAAGGCACCGGACTTGATAGTCAAGCTAGAGAAGATCTTTCTGCCAGGCTTCTTTACTCCGATGACACATCTCATTCTGCACCTCGCGAACGAGGTATTGTTGGGGGGCCTTGTGCAAAATCACTGGTAGTACAGCCCTGAGAGGCAGAACAAGCATCTTCGATGGAAATGTGGAAACAAAGCTAAGATTGAAGCTTCCATAGCTGAGGCAGTTATCCTAGAGGAGGTGTCAGACCTCAGGACATCATACTATCCAAACCACGTTCCCCATCTGCATAACAAGGTGCCTCGATACAATATAGAAGAGCCCAAGTATCAACCCAGGCTCGATCTATTCAACGCGCAAGGTGGGAGGGCTGGGGCCTCGAAATCTTATAACATGCCACGACAAGAGTGGGAGGACCTCATGTTCTATATCTTGCACAACATCAAGGAAGTTGAGGAAGTGTGGATGAGGTAATACCACTACACCATTCCTTTATGTCTTCCACATCATCATGTTTCATGTTCACTTAGTCCCGGTCTAACACCGCTTATCTTTTTTTAGTGATTTCGTTCAAGAGGAATGGACGGGAGTGAATCCTCCTACTGAGGCGGAGGCACTTACTCTTCTCCATCATGGAAACCCTGGACGTAAAAATTCTTGTTTCATGCATGATTGTAGACATTCTATCGAGTTCTTCCGGAGCACAGGGCTAGAGCGGACCAGATCGTGCTGCGCCAATGCAAGAAGAAGGCCCGCCAGATGCAGTACAAGGTGCGCTATGTGGCCATCTCCACATACTACCACGACTATCTTGGTGTGAAGATGACCAAGGAAGAAGCGCGGAGGATGGCCATTACCTTGGAGAGGCCCGAGTTCTTGGCGGTAAGTATAAAAGATTTTCATTATGCTTTCATATATTATGCTTTCATTATGCTTTCATTACCTTGTGGTACATTATGCTTTATGCTTTATGCTTCCATAACACCAATTTGGACACACCTACATGCCATTATGCTTTTATTATGTAGGTGTGTCCAAATTGGTGTTATGGAAAAGACGAGTCCTGGGCGGCATTGGTGGATCTTTGGTGTGATGAGGCTGGAGCCTGGGCGGCTATGAGAACCAAAAATAAGGCTAACGGAGGGACGGAGGGAGTACATGCTCAGGGAAACCGAAACCACTATCTCCACAAGGCAGTTAATGTATGACTAACCCCATTAAACATTCTTCTTCTTCTATTTACCATCACTTTCTTATGTATGACTAACCTCTGTTTGGTGGTGCAGCAGGAGAAACTGAAGCGGCCGCTCTTAGACATGCAGGCGTGGGAGATCGCCCATACGCGGAAGGACTCCAAGCCTGGCGAGCCCCAGTACTACGGCAAGAAGACCGCGGGGAGGAAGCAGGCCTACTCCGAAGTGTATCTGAAGTTGCATCCTGACACACCTGACCCCATTGAGGCGCCTCTGGACGACAGGGCGGTGGTGAGCATGGGGCCCAAGGAGCACGGTCGGGAGGCGGTTCTCGATGCTGTGATCACTCCTAGTATCTCCTACACACAGCTTCGTCGGATCGACCCGAGCCTGAGCCAGCGCACGAGCCAGCCAGTGACCAGTACACAGTCCCTCTTTCAGGAGCAACAATCTGTAAGTATTTTCCCTCTTATCTTCATTGCTCACTTCATTTTCCGCATTTAGTAGTTTTATGAGTTCCATCATGTCATACCGTAGGCCTACATGGAGTACACACGCCAGTAGACCATGGCGTGGCATCAGAGGCTTTACGAACACCAAGTGCAGAGGGATAGCCAGATGCAGCAGGCTTTTCAGGATATGGCGGCCGGCAGGTGTCCTCACTTCCCTCCAGCACAATGCCCTCCAGCACAACCAGTGCTGATGAGCTTTGAGGAGTTTGTGGCACAGAACGCTGGCCCCTCACCGGTTAGTTCATCCCCAATCTATTCACCCAAAGCATGTCATGCCTTTCAACACAGTCATATATCCCGTGCATATGTCTTTTCAACATCCAGGGAACATGTGGATCTACTGTTGGCGATGGTCTTCGCAGCACTCCGGAGACACGGAGCCCGACCACTCCGATCCACGGAGGCGGAGGCGGAGATGGAGGCGGAGGCGGTCTTGGCGGTAGCGCTGCCGCTAGTAGTGATGACCTGGGCTTTGGCCGTCTTGGCGGTGACGACCTCCACGGTGCTCGATGATCCTTGTGTGGTGATGGTGCTTGAGATGACTTGTGTGTGGTGATGATCATTTAGATGACTTGTGTGCTTCTCTATATGCTTATGTTGGTTGTGATGATGTTCATTTAGAGACTTGTGTGTGATGATGCTTATGCATATATTGTTGTGATGGTGCCGGATGATATCCCGTTGTGTTTTATATGTCTATCTCATCATATATATCTGTTGATATGTGTTGCTATTTGAATTGAATTGATCTGAAAACAAACAGAAAAAAGAAAAAAAAAGCAAAAGCAAACTATGCCGACGGCTAGGCCGTCGACATAGGGCTAGCGTGAGCTCCCAGTAGCTGACACGTGGCACCTATGCCGACGGCCTAGCCGTCGGCTTAGTTTAAAAACTGTGCCGACGGCTAGGCCGTCGGCATAGGTGCCACGTGTCAGCTACTGGGAGCTCTGTATGAAGGACTATGCCGACGGCCTGGCCATCGGCTTAGTTTCAAACTATGCCGACGGCCCGGCCGTCGGCATAGCCCTGGTCCACGAGCAGCGGCTGGTCGCCCCATGGCACCCCTATGCCGACGGTCTAGCCGTCGGCATAGGTTTTGACTAAGCCGACGGCTAGGCCGTCGGCATAGGGGTGCCACGTGGCGATCAGTCATTGGGCAGACTTGACGGCGGCCGCCGTTAGGCGTGATAGTTGCCGACGGTCGGGGCCGTCGGCATAGATGTATGGCCCCCGTCGGCGTATCATATATGCCGACGGCTTTTCTAAGCCGACGACCTCCCTGGCTGTGCCGACGCATATGTTACCGACGGCCCTATGCCGGCGGGGGCCGTCGGCATAGGTCTACCCCGACGGGACTCAGGCCTATGCCGACGGCCCTGGCCGTCGGCATAGGGGGCGATTCCGGTAGTGAGAGGCGACTTGAGGCCATGCGGTCTGTAAGCAAACGCGGTAGAAACGAAGCAAGGCGAGGCGGCAGGCCAGTTCAAGGTGCGGCAGCAGTCGTAGAGGACGGCTCGGACGGAGTCGAGGGCCACGACGGTAACTCGGAGCAGGGGCGAAGGCAAGACCACTTCAGCGACTCAGCACGGGACGGAAAAGGCTGTCGGCCTGAGTGGCTCATGGTGAATCAATCGGGCGGCTCACAGGATCCAGTGGCCGCAGCTCAATGCCGTGGTGGCAACTCACCCGCGGCGTGGGTGGCAAATACATGAGCCCATTGTAGCTCGCATCAAGCTCAACTAACAATCTGTACCTTGAGATGCTATCTGGCAGTGTTCTTAGCTTGTTCATCGACATATTCAGAATCTTCAGATTGGACTGAAGGCCAATAGTATCTGGCAAAGTCGGCTCAGTAAAGGCGGCCCTTGGCGTAAACGGCGCGTGGTCTTGGTGGTCTGGCAACAGAGGTCGAGGTGATTCGGAGTCGAAGATGACTCGCAGCGGAGGAAAGGGCCGCAGCAGGTCATGGTAACTCCGCGCGGGTGGCTAGCCGGTTGCGGATCAGCAACAGGGGTGGCAGTGGCGACTTTTTGTGAGGTCTAGGCGGCTCACGGACTCGAAGTAGGAATGGCTCTCATATGCCGCATTTGAGGAGGCCGCAGAGGAAGGCAGCGCGGTCACACTGACGAGCCCACAGCAGTGAGGCGCGGCTCACGGCGGAGGCTGACAAGGCACAAAGGCGGAGCAGAGGTGACCGCGAGGTGGGGTGGCTCGATGGAGGTTGTCGAGGCATGGTAGTTCATCGACGGAAGGGCGACTCTAAGGTAGCCGGCCGTCGGAGGCGGCTCAGCGCGGAGGCGAGACCACGGCGACAGCGAGGCCTCACGGCGAGTCAGAGGCCCCCATGGAAACTTGAAGGCCACGGGGCGACTTGCTGACGAGAAGGGGTGGATCAGGCAGAAGGGCGTCGGCGTCCCGAGGGCGACGACTTAGAGAGAACGGCTCAATGAGGAACAATATGGTGGATGTAGCCGACTTTATACGCGGCAATAGATCCAGGCACGGCCGTTGAGGGTCAAAGTCGACCGCCGGATACAACTCATAGTGGAAAAGAGGGTCACGGAGGGTCATGACAGAAGTAACTCACAGCGGCGGCTCGCGGGCAGGCCACAGACGACTTGGGACGACGGGGTCCGTTCAAAGCGAAGGTGATTCCGCTCATAACAAGGGCGGTTTTGACAGCGCAGTCGTAGTAGAAAAACGGAGCCGCACGAGGTGACTTGGTGGCCTGCAAGCGGCAATTTGAGGCAAACTCCCGGCCACAACAACAGAGGCGTCCGGCAGCTTGACGCGAGCCCGCGGCCACAACAACAAAAGTGGTCGGCGGCTCAACACATTGGTGACAGCTCAAGACCGCACCTGGCGGGGGCGGCTCAATGGCGCATCCACGATTTTGAGGCGGAGGCGAGCGGCGGCCTGTAAAGGTAGAGTGAGGCTGGGGCGACTTGACGCGGCCGTCGGGGGCGACTTAGAAGCAGACGGTGGTTGTGGCCGGCTCAGGGTGTAGTATGACGGTGGCACAGCCACTGCAGCTCCTGCAGCAGGTCTGCAGCGGCGATGGCGACTCAAGGCAGAAGGCGAGTCAGTTTGGGGGCGGCTCAACAAGACCGCGGTAGCAACAGACTCGGCAATTTAAAACTGAGGGTGTCCCAGAACATTGATGCAGCTCGTGATTGGAGCAGCGCTCGAGCAACGGCTCAACGCGACGGTAACTTCAGGCTTGGCATGCTGCAGCTGAAGCGCGTCCGCGGAGACAGCTCGGCCGGGGTGGCACGGCGAATCCAGGTGAAGGCAACCCACAAATGATTCAGGGCGGCTCTCAGTGCCCGAGGTGGAGGCAGAATCCGGCGGGTTAAATTCGTGGTGAAGGCAAACCGGGGCGGCTTGGATCCACATTGGCAGCGGCTCGAAACAGACGCGAGGCCGGGACAGTCTGGCGACCGCGGCTGATGTAACACCCCGGATGTAACTTTCCCAATTTGTACTCCAACTCTTGCCATTTCCGGCATTAAGTTATATTTATTTCTCGGGTTCGGGTCTTTGTCTCCATGTGTTGTTGTCTTTGTCATGCATCTCATATCATGTCATCAGGTGCATTGCATTTGCATACATTTTCATCTCATGCATTCGAGCATTTTCCCCGTTGTCCGTTTTGCATTTCGGCGCTTCGTTCTCCTCCGGTGGTCATTTCTAACTTTCTTTCGTGTGTTGGTATTAAACATTTCCGGATTGGACCGAGACTTGCCAAGCGGCCTTGGTTTACTACCGGCAGACCGCCTGTCAAGTTTCGTATCATCTGGACTTCATTTGATACTCCAACGGTTAACCGAGGGACCGAAAAGGCCTCGTGTGTGTTGCAGCCCAACACCCCTCCATTTGACCCAAAACCCACCAAACTCTTCTCCATGTCCTAGAGCGTTCGATCACGATCGCGTGGCCAAAAACTGCACCTCATTTGGACTCTCCTAGCTCCCTCTATGCCTATATATACACCCCCCTCCGAAATTCGCGGTTCATTCTTCCCCAAACCCTAAAAATTCTACCCCGCCGCCGCCGGACAATGTCCGTTTTCAGCCGGACGAGACGCGCCGCCGCCCCGAGCCACTAGGGGGCCGCCACGTGTCCTCCCTGCCGGCGCCACCGCGCGCGGCCCGCCCGGCCCGCGTAGGGCCCCCGCGGCCCAGGTCGGCATGCCGCCACCCATCTCCTTCCTCCTCCCGCGTGCCGCCCGGGAGCTCGCCGCCTCCGCCGCCCCACCCTGTCACCGGCGAGCTCCGCCGCGGCTTGCCCCCTCACCGGTAGCGCCGCCCGAGCCGGCCTCCTCGTCCACGAGCGCCGCCGCCGCCGCCGACGCCGCCGCCGCCCATCTCCGGCGAGGATCCAATGCCCCGGCCTCCTCCTCGGGTTCCACTCCGGCGAGCTCTCCGGCCGGTCATCCTCGATCCCCGCGCCCTGCTACAGTGCATGCCGGATCTGAGATCCAATCTCGTTGGGGTTGACTTTTCCTCTGAAAACCCTAATTTTCTTGCCTACTTTGACCGGCTATATCTCCACATCCGTAGCTCCGATTTGGGCATATAGCATATCAAAATGTTCGCCTCGACGAGTAAATCATTTCATTCCATTGCATCATTTTCATTTGAGTTCATCTTGATGCCTGAAATGCTGTTAGAAGAGGGCTTCGTGAGTTAATTGTCAGATCTGCTAGTTCATCTTAGACTTTTGTCATTTTTGCCATGATTATTGTGTGCATGCTATGCCTGTGAGTCCTTCATATGTTTTGTTAAGCATCTTGTTATCTTTCCAAAGGTCCAACCCATGCATTTTTAGGATGTGTGTGGTGACTTGTGCAAGCTTGCAAAGTGAGGCACCCGGTAAATCTGTTTTCAGGGACTTAGTAGTTTTCACTAAGTCTGGGATTATTTAGTTCATGATGCCTTATGTTCTTGTTGTTTCCTAGTGATCCGTGCCTCTTTTGAGGATGATCAGTAAAGGAGTTCTGTTAATCTTGTGGTGCTCTATCCATCCATGACTTTGTTTGCAATTATGGAGCACGCTAGCTTGAGTCAATCAAGCTCTACTTTTGCTTCGTTTTGAATCTGGGCAGATCGTCAACTTGTTTGCGATTTTGCCGATGTTATTGTAGTTGATCCGTGCATGCTATGCCATTGTTCTTGCCATGTCTAGCTTGAATTTTCTGCCTTCTTAGTGGATGTATGCTTGCCTTGCCATGACTTGCACCGTAGTGAGTGCATCAAGCTCGTTTACATGCCTTCATGAGTTAAATTTCAGCATGTCCCAGTTTTCACTAAGTCTGAGAACTGATTATGATTTTGCTATGTTCGTGTGCTTGGTAGTATATTTTGTGATCCCTTTTGGCTCAAGGTCACTAAGGGACTTTTGTTAAGATTGTTGAGTAGCTCCATGCCATGTCTTTCTTTGTCATGTTCAGGTCCTGTAGCATGTTATTTTGTTGCTCCGAAGAGGGCTATATGATCTGAAATTCCAGACAAGTGTTAATTTCACTAAGTTTGATATCTGTTTGTCATTTGCATTTTTGCCATGCTTGTTTGAACCTGTTAATGGATGATTTGGCTGTAGCTCAGTGCTAGACTTTTGTTAAGCATCTTGTGTGCATCTCTGCCATGTATTTTGTTGTCATGTTTGGGTGCTGTAGCATGTTCATCTCATTGCATTTAGATGTCTACTTGCTGTAAATCGCAGACCGGTGTCATTCTTAAAACGCTTGCCATTTCCAAACCGTAACTCCGATTCCGGCGTTCTTTATATCGTTTTTAGGCGATTTCATCTCCTCTTTCCAGTGGCACACTTGGATTTCCAAGTTGAGGCCAGGTCCATGCATTTCCTGTCATATCTTGCATTTTGCATCCCGCATCGCATCCCGCATAGCATATCATCATTTCATCATATTGCTTGGTCTTGCACGTGGTTGATTGTATCCTTGTTGCTTGTTTGTATTGTTTGGCTAGAGATGGGAGACGACTTCGCTAACGAGGAGCCCGTTGAGTTTGCTCTTGAGGATCCAGTCAACTCTGACAACTGTGCAGGCAAGATGATCATACCCTCGAAATCACTACTATCTTTGCTATGCTAGTTTGCTCGCTCTTTGCTATGCCAATGCTACGATGCCTACCATTTGCTTGTCAGCCTCCAAATTGCCATGTCAAACCTCTAACCCACCTTGTCCTAGCAAACCGTTGATTGGCTATGTTACCGCTTTGCTCAGCCCCTCTTATAGCGTTACTAGTTGCAGGTGAAGATTGGAGGCCGTTCCTTGTTGGAACATTTATTTACTTGTTGAGATATCATTATATTGCTATGTTATCTTAATGCATCTATATACTTAGTAAAGGGTGGAAGGCTCGGCCTCTCGCCTAGTGTTTTGTTCCACTCTTGCCGCCCTAGTTTCCGTCATATCGGTGTTATGTTCCCGGATTTTGCGTTCCTTACGCGGTTGGGTTATAATGGGAACCCCTTGATATTTCGCCTTGATTAAAGCTTTTCCAGCAATGCCCAACCTTGGTTTTACCTTTTGCCACCTAGCCTTTTCTTTCCCTTGGGTTCTACAGACTCAAGGGTCATCTTATTTTAACCCCCCCCCCCCGGGCCAGTGCTCCTCTGAGTGTTGGTCCACCTGTCAGCTACCGGTGGCCACCAGGGGCAACTCTGGGCTGGCCTACCCGTACCTAGGACAATCTGAGTGTGCCCTGAGAAAGAGATATGTGCAGCTCCTATCGGGATTTGTCGGCACATTCGGGCGGTGTTGCTGGTCTTGTTTTAACCTGTCGAAGTGTCTTGAGTTACCGAGATACCGAGTCTGATCGGAACGTCTTGGGAGGAGGTCTATTCCTTCGTTGACCGTGAGAGCTTGTCATGGGCTAAGTTGGGACTCCCCTGCAGGGATTGAACTTTCGAAAGTCGTGCCAGCGGTTATGGGCAGATGGGAATTTGTTAATGTCCGGTTGTAGATAACTTGAACCTTAATTAATTAAAATGAATCAACTGAGTGTGTTACCGTGATGGCCTCTTCTCGGCGGAGTCCGGGAAGTGGACACGGTGTTGGAGTAATGTTTGCGCAGGTTGCTCTCTAGTTTCTCGCTCGCGCTTTGCCTCCTCTTCTCGCTCTCCTTTGCGAATAAGTTAGCCACCATATGCTAGTCGCTTGCTGCAGCTCCACATATATATTGCCTTACCCTTCCTATAAGCTTAAATAGTCTTGATCGCGAGGGTGCGAGATTGCTGAGTCCCTGTGGCTCACAGATACTATAACTCCAGATGCAGGTCCAGGTGATTCCGCTCCAGGTGACGAGTACGAGCTCAAGTGGGAGTTCGACGAGGACTCTCAGCGTTACTACGTTTCCTTTCCCGATGATCAGTAGTGGTGCCCAGTTGGGGGTGATTGGGACCGTGTCGCATGTTGGGTTATTTTCTATTTTGGCGCCGTAGTCGGGCCATGAGTGTTTGGATGATGTATGTTATTTATGTACTCTGGTGTGACGTGGCGAGTGTAAGCCAACTATGTTATCTCCCCTTTTATTTTATTACATGGGATGTTTGTGAAGATTGCCTAACTTGCGACATATGTCTTCAATGCGATTATGTCTCTAAGTCGTGCCTCGACACGTGGGAGCTATAGTCGCATTGAGGGTGTTACAGCTGAGTAGGAGCAAGCCAACGAAGACCAGGTGCGGCAGAGATGGCGGTGGTGCGTGGCGACATGGTCGGCTCAATCCGGCGGCGGATTTGGGACAGCCAGTCTTCGAGGCACGGACAACCGAGGAGTCCGGGTCGTGCCCGGCTCCGTTCCGGGTCGTGGAGCAATGCTTTGATCCATGTGACGTATAGCTAGTCATCAATTTCTTTACTAATCTTTCCAAACAATATCCAATCCCTAGTCTGGCCCGGTTGGGACTTTGGCTTTTTGTGTTTTGCCGATTTGCTTCCATCATCTTCGTCACATTAACGCTAAACAAGGTGGCGACTCTAACCATGTTGGTTCTTGGCGATTTACCGATCAAGACTTGACCCGCCGGCGAAAACAGGCTATAGAGGAAGTCGATGGTGTTGGCGAACCAGCTCTTCTTCACCCGGAATATTGCGAACATCTTGATCCCTAAGAGAGATCCCTCCAAGAACTCACCACCACGGTGCACCAGCCCCACGGTGGGCGCCAACTGTCGTAGAATTGTCACGGCAGATGTCCTAGTGCGAGGACTTAGTCGTGAGGCCAATGCATCTATGTAGTAGCTTGAGAGGGGTTGATCGGAATCGAGAGACGCAACACGCAAGACAAAGATTTAGACAGCTTCAGGCCCCGGGAAACATCATCCGGTAACAACCCTACATGCTGTTTGTGGCTAGGTCTCATTATCATCACGAGGGAGTCGCTATATCTCCGGCTCTCCTAGTTGTGTCTATACTTAGCCATTATTCAACTTCTCCCTCTTGGGGTGCCCTGCCCCTCCTTATATAAGTTGAAGGGGCAGGTTACATGTAGAGTCCAACTTGGATTAAGACTTAAACTATTCTGACTTCTCATCACGGGCTTCTCTCCATGGGCTTATTAACGTCTTGGGCTTCTTAACATTTTGGGCTTATTAACCCCAGGCGACGCTGTTACAATCTGACTTAACATCTGGCGGTTTAAACATCTTTAAACATCTGCC
Organism: Triticum dicoccoides; assembly: GCF_002162155.2. NCBI lineage: Eukaryota > Viridiplantae > Streptophyta > Magnoliopsida > Poales > Poaceae > Triticum > Triticum dicoccoides. Next base: position 660,643,720 of record NC_041384.1, read on the forward strand.
GGCTTTAAGCATCTTAAACATCTGTCGGCTTAAACATCTTAAACATCTGTCGGCTTAAACATCTTAAACATCTGGCTTAAACATTTGTCGGGTCTCCAATGAAACACCAAGTCCCAGCCGGGTCATATCTCTGGCCGGGTCATACCGCGGAGTATATCCCCGACAGCGGGTGTGTGCGCGGTGAGCAGGGGGGAAGCGGGGCCTCGCCGCGGGGCGTGGGGGGACGGCAGGGACGGTTCGACACAGGGGAGGAGGCGGCAATGACGTCCGGCGAGGTGGCGATCCGGGCGGCGGCGTCGAGTGCTAGGGCACGGTCGTGGCCACGTCGGGTGCGGGACGGCGTGGCCGCGTGGTGATGGGGGAGTCAGGTGACGGGATGTGGGCGAGGCGTCGCGAGAGAGGGGGAGGCAGTTTCGTCCCCGATCCAGATCGGATCAGGAGGGGGAGAGGAGAGACGTGGGGAGTGGGGGTGTGCAGTCGTGGGGGGTTAGGGTTCCCGTCGGCAGGGGGTTATGAAGGGGAGTGGGTGGGGCGGCTTGGGCCGGTTGGGCCGGCCGGGTTGTTGGTTAGCTGGGCCAATTGGCCCAGGGGTTTTGGGGGGGTTCCTTTTCTCTTTAGTTTTGTTAGGTTTGTTTTATTTATTTATTTTATTCCTTTTATTTATTTATTTTCTTTTCTGTTTTAGTTAAATTTAAAATATTTAGCCATTCTGTATAAGTGTGTTTCCTCACAATAATTACCTATGCATTAAGTGACACCCTCTGAACATTTTAGTTTTAGTGTTTGAAAATTTTTGATGCTTGACAAAAATTCAAATTTGAATTCGAATCGTTTTGAACTAACGGGAGATTAGCGACAGTAACAGAGGTGACGTGGCATCATTAGCATGGGTTTACTGTAGCATAATTATCCGGGCATTACAAAACTCCTCCACTACAACAAATCTCGTCCTGAGATTTAGGGGGTAGAAGGAAACAGTGGGGGTATTCATCACGCAGGCGATCCTCACGTTCCCAAGTGGCTTCTTCTTCAGAGTGATGCGACCACTGGACCTTGAGGAATTTGATCGCCTTCTGACGTGTGCGGCGTTCAGCTTGGTCGAGAATGCGGACCGGATGCTCTTTATAGGAGATGTCTTGTTGCAATTCGAGCACTTCATGATCCACTGCTCGGATTGGGTCCTTGAAGCAGCGGCAGAGCTGTGACACGTGGAACACATCGTGAACATCAAAAAGGTTCGGCGGAAGCTCTAGTTGATATGCCACTTTTCCATGCCTTTCAAGAATAGTGAAGGGACCGATATAGCGAGGAGCTAGCTTGCCCTTGATCCCAAAGCGGTGAGCACCCTTCATTGGTGTAACTCGAAGATAAGCCTTTTCGCCAGGTTGATAGACCATATCTTTGTGATGACGGTCCTACTGACTTTTCTGACGTGGCCGAGCAGTCTTGAGATTCTCACGAATAATGCGGACTTGTTCTTCGGCATGTTGGATAATATCCGGACTAAAAAGTGGATGTTCCCCAGTTTCTGACCAGTTCAGAGGGGTTCGGCACTTTCGTCCATATAGCACTTCGAAGGGGCCATCTTCAGACTAGCCTGATAGCTATTGTTATAAGAGAACTCAGCAAGTCAGCATACGGGAGAGATTCCTCCCATTTCTTGCCGAAGGAAATTACACAAGCTCGAAGCATGTATTCGAGAACTTAGTTGACACGTCCAACTTGCCCTTGCGACTGAGGATGAAACGCAGTATTGAACGACAGATGAGTCCCCATAGCTTCTTGGAAACTTGCCCAGAATCTTGAAGTGAACAAGCTGCCACGGTCTGAACTGATAACCAGTGGAATACCGTGAAGTGAAACAATTCTAGACATGTAGAGAGTTGCAACCTGACTAGCAGTGATTGTTTCTTTGACCGCCAGAAAATGTGCAACTTTAGAAAGCTGGTCAATGACGACTAGAATAGTATCGTTACCTTTTTGCGATTTGGGAAATCCAATGATGAAGTCCATTTCAACATGGTCCCATTTCCATTCAGGAATAGAGATAGGTTGTAGAGTTCCAGCAGGCCTTTGATGCTCTGCTTTGATACGACGTCAAACATCACACTCAGCAACATATCAAGCAATGTCTTGCTTCATATTAGTCCACCAGAATCTCTGATGAATGTCTTGGTACATCTTTGTACTACCGGGATGAATAGACAAAGGCGTATATGAGCTTCTTTCATAACCCATCTAGTCTGATCCAGGTTTTTCCTTGAACATGGTACCATTAGGCGGCCTTTGAAGTACAAGGCGCCATCATCGGCAATAGTGAAGAATGAGGGCTTTCCTTCTACAAGATAGTGTTTAATCTTCTCGACTTCAGAGTCATAAAATTGAATAGTCTTGATACCGTCTACGAGATCTGGTATGACAGCCAGGGTATTTAGAGAACCCTTAGTAACAACACGAAGATTCATCTTTTGGAACTCTGGGGGAGGGGCAGCGAGTGCATCAGGAGGGACAATATGAAGGTTCAGCTTTCTAAATTCTTCGACAAGCAAGGGCTGAACTTTTCGAACCTGGAGGTGGTTGCAGTAAGACTTGCGGCTCAAGGCATCAGCCATTACATTAGCCTTGCCTGGGGTGTAGGAAATACCCAAGTCAAAGTCTGCAACAGTCTCCATCCATCTCTACTGACTGAGGTTCAGGTCTGGCTGAGTAAAAAGATACTTTAGACTTTGGTGGTCGGTGAAGATCTCGCAACGATTACCAAGAAGGTAATGTCGCCACTGCTTCAGTGCATGAATGACATCAGCAAGCTCGAGGTCGTGAACTGGGTAGTTTACTTTGTGAGGGCGCAGTTGATGAGAGGCATAAGCAATCACTCTATGCTCTTGCATTAGGACACAACCTAATCCTTGACGGGAAGCGTCGCAGTAAATGACGAAATCCTTCTTAGTATTAGGTGGAGCAAGCACTGGGGCAGAAGTCAACTTATCTTTGAGTGCCTGGAAACTTTCATGACACTTGTCTGTCCATTGGAACTTGACGCCCTTATGCAACAGGTTAGTCAAAGGCCTGGCGATCTTAGAGAAGTTCTCGACAAATCGACGGTAATAGCTGGCGAGACCGATAAAACTTCTAACTTGCTTGACATTCTTCGGAGGAGTCCAATCGAGATTAACCTGGACTCATTCAGGGTTGACGGCAATACCATCCTTGGAGATGACATTCCCAAGATAGGTTACTTCGAGAAGCCAGAATTCACACTTGGAATACTTAGCGTAGAGTTGATGCTCTCAAAGCTTTTCCAGCACAAGACGAAGGTGTTCAGCATGTTCTTCTTTGTTCTTGGAAAATACAAGGATATCATCCAGATAAACCACAACAAACTTGTCGAGGTAATCCATGAATATATAGTTCATCAGACGAGAGAGGTGGTTGGAGCATTCGTTAAGCCGAATGACATGACGGTGTACTCGTATGATCCATATCGAGTCACGAAGGCGGTCTTTGGGATACCCTCTTCACGAACACGGATCTGGTGGTAACCCAAACTCAAGTTGAGTTTGGAGAACACTGATGAACCAGCCAGTTGATCATAAAGATCATTGATCCGAGGGAGGGGATATTTGTTCTGGATAGTGGCTTGGTTAATAGGACGGTAGTCTTGGACTAATCGGTTCGTCCCATCCTTCTTCTTAACAAAGATAGAAGGTGCTCCCCAAGGAGAGCAACTAGGGCGAATGAAACCTTTGCAAAGAGATTTGTCGATTTCCTCCTTAATCTCAATGAGTTCATGTGGCGGCATCTTGTAGGGCCGTTTGGCTATAGGAGTGGTGCCTGGTTTCAAGTCGATGATAAATTCGACAGCTCTAGTAGGGGGAATCCCGGGAAGTTCTTCCAGAAAAACGTCTTGGAATTCGCGAACGACGGGATTGTTTTCAATGCCCTTGAGTGGTGCAGCGTTCAATGCATTCAAGGCACAAAGCCATGCCTCGGCATTTTGCACCAGATGAGCCTGGTAAGTAACTATTTCCTCAAAATGGTGTAGCAGATGGACGGTCTTAGTGGCGCAAACTATAGAAGCAGTATGCGCTTTCAACCAATCCATCCCCAAAATGAGGTCGATGTTAGACGACTTCAGGATAATGGGAGAGGCATATAATTCCAGCCCTTCGATTTCCACGGGGACGTCGATGCCAACCATGGAGGTTTCACATTGTCCCACGGGGTTTTTTACCACTACCGAAGTGTTCATCTCCTCACATTTAATGTCGTGCTTGTATGCAAAATCTTCTGACATGAATGAATGTGATGCTCCTGAATCGAATAAAACAGATGTAGGTACTGAATTAACAAGGAGTGTACACATCACAGTAGTAGGCTGGTCTTGAGCTTCATTGAGATCAATGTGGTTGGCATGAACACATCCATAAGACTTGGCATTGGTGTTGCAGGGATGGTTGCTTCACGGCTAGCTGCGGGAAGGGACAGTTAGTTCTGATTCTGGTAGCAGTCCCTGGCATGGTGACCTGGTTGACCACACTTGTAGCACAGACTATTGTTGGGAGTGGGAACAGGAGCTCGCGGTGGTGGAGCTGGAAGCCTTGGCTGCCTAGGTGGTCGAGGAGGCAGACGAGGTGCATCATAGGACTGCCTTGGAGCAGGTGCAGTTAGCTGGTACATGTTGTTGGGAATCCATATCCTACGCTTCTGCGAGGAAGGGCCCAAAGATGAGCCCGTGTCACGGTTGCGCCTGTGAGAGCTCCGGTGTTCCTGCAGACAAGTTTCGACATTGATGGCCTTGTTCACCAAGGTGGCGAAATCAACAAAGTCATGCACTAGAAGTGCGAGCTTGATGTCAGCTTGAAGACCATCACGGAACTTCTCCTATCTACGTGCATCAGTTGCAATGTCTTCTTCAGCATAGCGGGACAAGTCCATAAACTCCCACTGATAAGCTTCCACAGTTTTGTTGCCTTGGGTGAGGTTGTGAAACTCGCGCTTCTTCCGGTCCATGAATCCCTGAGGAATGAAGAGGGCACAGAAAGCAGCTTGAAAGTCTGGCCAGGTGATGATTGTTCCAACCGGCAGAGTACGCATGTGGCTGTCCCACCATTGAGCACCGGGTCCTTTCAGGAAGAATGAAGCAAAGGTGACATAGCCGGTAGGGGCTACATGAGCAGACTCCATCTCATAGGTGATGTCACGGAGCCAGTCATCAGCATCCAGAGGCTGAGTTGAGTTGTGGCATACAGTTGGGTTGAGGCGCATGAAATCCTGCTGAGTCACCTGGGCTGGTTGTTGGTTCATATTGGGGCGAGGAAACTGAGCCATAATATTCTCCATGAACTAGCGATTCAGCTCAAACTGTTGCATCATACCAGCCATGTACTCAGGCGGTGGTGGGGGATTGCCACCACGACCACCTGGTCTAACCATCCTGCTAATATATAATAGGGTAGTTCAGCATTGGGAAATTTGCAGAGACAAGAATCATTCATGATGAAACATGCATAATGAAAAGGAGCACGATAGATACTACATAGTAGTCGGCATATCTTACAAAAGGGATCATGCATAGAGTTTGATACACAGAGTTCAGTACATAGGCTAAAGACATCATAGGCGGCACGCAAGCTCGAGGCGAATGCATCTAATACTAATAGGCAAGCCTACATCAGTCCCAGGAGGAACTGTGTGTTGGGGAACGTAGTAATTTCAAAAAAAATCCTACGCACACGCAAGATCATGGTGATGCATAGCAATGAGAGGGGAGAGTGTTGTCTACGTACCCTCGTAGACTGAAAGCGGAAGCGTTATATCAATGCGGTTGATGTAGCCGTATGTCTTCACGGCCCGGCCGATCAAGCACCGAAACTACGGCACCTCCGAGTTTTAGCACACATTCAGCTCGATGACGATCCCCGGACTCCGATCCAGCAAAGTGTCGGGGAAGAGTTCCGTCGGCACGATGGCATGGTGACGATCTTGATGTTCTACCGTCGCAGGGCTTCGCCTAAGCACCGCTACAATATTATCGAGGATTATGGTGGAAGGGGGCACCGCACACGGCTAAGAAAACGATCACGTGGACCAACTTGTGTGTCTAGGGGTGCCCCCTGCCCCCGTATATAAAGGAGCAAGGGGAGGAGGCCGGCCGGCCCTATGGCGCGCCAAGGAGGAGTCCTCCTCCTAGTAGGAGTAGGACTCCTACTAGGAGGGGGAAGGAAGTGGGGAGGGAGAAGGAAAGGGAGGCGCCCCCCCCCTCTCCTAGTCCAATTCGAACTAGGGGGGAGGAGGCGTGCGGCCCACCCTGGCTGCCCTTCTCTCTCTCCACTAAGGCCCATATGGCCCATTGCTTCTCCCGGGGGGGGGGGTCCGGTAACCCTCCGGTACTCCGGTTTTCTCCGAAATCACCCGGAACACTTCCGGTGTCCGAATATGGTCGTCCAATATATCAATCTTTATGTCTCGACCATTTCGAGACTCCTCATCATGTTTGTGATCACATCCAGGACTCTGAACTAACTTCGGTACATCAAAACCAATAAACTCATAATATAACTTGTCATCGAAACCTTAAGCGTGCGGACCCTATGGGTTCGAGAACAATGTAGACATGACCGAGACACGTCTCCGGTCAATAACCAATAGCGGAACCTGGATGCTCATATTGGCTCCTACATATTCTATGAAGATCTTTTATCGGTCAGACCGCATAACAACATACGTTGTTCCCTTTGTCATCGGTATGTTGCTTGCCCGAGATTCGATCGTCGGTATCTCAATACCTAGTTCAATCTCGTTACCGGCAAGTCTCTTTACTCATTCCGTAATACATCATCTCGCAACTAACTCATTAGTTGCATTGCTTGCAAGGCTTAGGTGATGTGTATTACCGAGAGGGCCCAGAGATACCTCTCCGACAATCGGAGTGACAAATCCTAATCTCGAAATACGCCAACCCAACATTTGCCTTTAGAGACACCTGTAGAGCTCCTTTATAATCACCCAGTTATGTTGTGACGTTTGGTAGCACACAAAGTGTTCCTCCGGCAAACGGGAGTTGCATAATCTCATAGTCATAGGAACATGTATAAGTCATGAAGAAAGCAATAGCAACATACTAAACGATCGGGTGCTAAGCTAATGGAATGGGTCATGTCAATCAAATTATTCTCTTAATAATGTGATCCCGTTAATCAAATGACAACACATGTCTATGGTTAGGAAACATAACCATCGTTTATTAACGAGCTAGTCAAGTAGAGGCATACTAGTGACGTTTAGTTTGTCTATGTATTCACACAAGTATTATGTTTCCGGATAATACAATTCTAGCATGAATAATAAACATTTAGCATGATATAAGGAAATAAAATAATAACATTATTATTGCCTCTAGGGCATATTTCCTTCAGTCTCCCACTTGCACTAGAGTCAATAATCTAGATTACACAGTAATGATTCTAACACCCATGGAGCTTTGGTGCTAATCATGTTTTGCTCGTGGAAGAGGCTTAGTCAACGGGTCTGCAACATTCAGATCCGTATGTATCTTGCAAATCTCTATGTCTCCCACCTGGACTAGATCCCGGATGGAATTGAAGCGTCTCTTGATGTGCTTGGTTCTCTTGTGAAATCTGGATTCCTTTGCCAAGGCAATTGCACCAGTATTGTCACAAAAGATTTTCATTGGACCCGATGCACTAGGTATGACACCTAGATCGGATATGAACTGCTTCATCCAGACTCCTTCGTTTGCTGCTTCCTAAGCAGCTATGTACTCCTCTTCACATGTAGATCCCACCACAACGCTTTGTTTAGAACTGCACTAACTGACAGCTCCACCGTTTAATGTAAACATGTATCCGGTTTGCGATTTAGAATCGTCCGGATCAGTGTTAAAGCTTGCATCAATGTAACCATTTACTATGAGCTCTTTGTCACCTCCATATATGAGAAACATATCCTTAGTCCTTTTCAGGTATTTCAGGATGTTCTTGACCGCTGTCCAGTGATCCACTCCTGGATTACTTTGGTACCTCCCTGCTAGACTTATAGCAAGACACACATCAGGTCTGGTACACAACATTGCATACATGATAGAGCCTATGGCTGAAGCATAGGGAACATCTTTCATTTTCTCTCTATCTTCTGCATTGGTCGGGCATTGAGTCTTACTCAATTTCACACCTTGTAACTCAGGCAAAAATCCTTTCTTTGCTTGATCCATTTTGAACTTCTTCAAAATTTTGTCAAGGTATGTGCTTTGTGAAAGTCCAATTAAGCGTCTTGATCTATCTCTATAGATCTTAATGCCTTATATGTAAGCAGCTTCACCGAGGTCTTTCATTGAAAAACTCTTATTCAAGTATCCCTTTATGCTATCCAAAAATTCTATATCATTTCCGATTAGTAATATGTCATCTACATATAATATCAGAAATGCTACAGAGCTCCCACTCACTTTCTTGTAAATACAGGCTTCTCCAAAAGTATGTACAAAACCAAATGCTTTGATCACACTATCAAAGCGTTTATTCCAACTCTGAGATGCTTGCACCAGTCCATAAATGGATCGCTGGAGCTTGCACACTTTGTTAGCTCCCTTTGGATCGACAAAACCTTCCGGTTGCATCATATACAACTCTTCTTCTAGAAATCCATTCAGGAATGCAGTTTTGACATCCATCTGCCAATTTTCATAATCATAAAATGCGGCAATTGCTAACATGATTCGGACAGACTTAAGCATCGCTACGGGTGAGAAGGTCTCATTGTAGTCAATCCCTTGAACTTGTCGAAAACCTTTTTCGACAAGTTGAGCTTTGTAGATAGTAACATTACCGTCGGCGTCAGTCTTCTTCTTGAAGATCCATTTATTCTCAATTGCTTGCCGATCATTGGGCAAGTCAACCAAAGTCCATACTTTGTTTTCATACATGGATCCCATCTCAGATTTCATGGCTTCGAGCCATTTTGCGGAATCTGGGCTCACCATCGCTTCTTCATAGTTCGCAGGTTCATCATGATATAGTAGCATGACTTCCAGAACAGGATTATCGTACCACTCTGGTGCAGATCTTACTCGGATTGATCTACGAGGTTCAGTAGTAACTTGTTCTGAAGTTTCATGATCATTATCATTGGCTTCCTCACTAATTGGTGTAGGTGTCATAGAAACCTGTTTCTGCGATTTACTACTTTCCAATAAGGGAGCAGGTACAGTTACCTCATCAAGTTCTACTTTCCTCCCACTCACTTCTTTCGAGAGAAACTCCTTCTCTAGAAAGGATCCATTCTTAGCGACAAATGTCTTGCCTTCGGATCTATGATAGAAGGTGTACCCAACAGTCTCTTTTGGGTATCCTATGAAGACACATTTCTCCGATTTGGGTTCGAGCTTATCAGGTTGAAGTTTCTTCACATAAGCATCGCAGCCCCAAACTTTTAGAAACGACAACTTTGGTTTCTTGCCAAACCACAGTTCATAAGGCATTGTCTCAATGGATTTTGATGGTGCCCTATTTAACGTGAATGCGGCTGTCTCTAGAGCATAACCCCAAAATGATAGCGATAAATCTGTAAGAGACATCATAGGTCGCACCATATCAAGTAAAGTACGATTACGACGTTCGGACACACCATTACGCTGTGGTGTTCCTGGTGGCGTGAGTTGCGAAACTATTCCGCATTGTTTCAAATGTAGACCAAACTCGTAACTCAAATATTCTCCTCCACGATCAGATTGTAGAAACTTTATTTTCTTGTTACGATGATTTTCAACTTCACTCTGAAATTATTTGAACTTTTCAAATGTTTCAAACTTATGTTTCATTAAGTAGATATACCCATATCTGCTTAAATCATCTGTGAAGGTGAGAAAATAACGATATCCGCCACGAGCTTCAACATTCATTGGACCACATACATCTGTATGTATGATTCCCAACAAATATGTTGCTCTGTCCATAGTACCGGAGAACGGTGTTTTAGTCATCTTACCCATGAGGCACGGTTCGCAAGTACCAAGTGATTCATAATCAAGTGGTTCCAAAAGTCCATCAGTATGGAGTTTCTTCATGCGTTTTACACCGATATGACCTAAACGGCAGTGCCACAAATAAGTTGCACTATCATTATCAACTCTACATCTTTTGGCTTCAACATTATGAATATGTGTATCACTACTATCGAGATTCATCAAAAATAGACCACTCTTTAAGGGTGCATGACCATAAAAGATATTACTCATATAAATAGAACAACCATTATTCTCTGATTTAAATGAATAACCATCTCGCATCAAACAAGATCCAGATATAATGTTCATGCTCAACGCTGGCACCAAATAACAATTATTTAGGTCTAATACTAATCCCGATGGTAGATGTAGAGGTAGCGTGCCGACCGCGATCACATCGACTTTGGAACCATTTTCCACGCACATCATCACCTCGTCCTTTGCCAGTGTTCGCTTAATCCGTAGTCCCTGTTTTGAGTTGCAAATATTAGCAACAGAACCAGTATCAAATACCCAGTTGCTACTGCGAGCTCTAGTAAGGTACACATCAATAACATGTATATCACATATACCTTTGTTCACCTTGCCATCCTTCTTATCCGCCAAATACTTCGGGCAGTTCCACTTCCAGTGACCAGTCTGCTTGCAGTAGAAGCACTCAGTTTCAGGCTTAGCTCCAGATTTGGGTTTCTTCTCTTGAGCAGCAACTTGCTTGCTGTTCTTTTTGAAGTTCCCCTTCTTCTTCCCTTTGCCCTTCTTCTTGAAACCAGTGGTCTTATTGACCATCAACACTTGATGCTCCTTTTTGATGTCTACCTCCGCAGCTTTTAGCATTGCGAAGAGCTCAGGAATAGTCTTATTCATCCCTTGCATATTATAGTTCATCACGAAGCTCTTGTAGCTAGGTGGCAGTGATTGGAGAATTTTGTCAATGACGCAATCATCTGGAAGATTAACTCCCAATTGAATCAAGTGATTATTATACCCAGACATTTTGAGTATATGCTCACTGACAGAACTGTTCTCCTCCATCTTGCAGCTATAGAATTTATTGGAGACTTCATATCTCTCAATCTAGGCATTTGCTTGAAATATTAACTTCAACTCCTGGAACATCTCATATGCTCCATGACGTTCAAAACATCGTTGAAGTCCTGATTCTAAGCCGTAAAGCATGGCACACTGAACTATCGAGTAGTCATCAGCTTTGCTCTGCCAGACGTTCATAACATTTGGTGTTGCTCCAGCAGCAGGCTTGGCACCCAGTGGTGCTTCCAGGACGTAATTCTTTTGTGCAGCAATGAGGATAATCCTCAAGTTATGGACCCAGTCCGTGTAATTGCTACCATCATCTTTCAACTTTGCTTTCTCAAGGAACGCATTAAAATTCAACAGAACAACAGCACGGGCCATCTATCTACAATCAAACATAAACAAGCAAGATACTATCAGGTACTAAGTTCATGATAAATTTAAGTTCAATTAATCATTTTACTTAAGAACTCCCACTTAGAAAGACATCCCTCTAATCTTCTAAGTTATTACGTGACCCAAATCAACTAAACCATAACCGATCATCACGTGAAATGGAGTAGTTTTCAATGGTGAACATCGCTATGTTGATCATATCTACTATATGATTCACGCTCGACCTTTCGGTCTCAGTGTTCCGAGGCCATATCTGCATATGCTAGGCCGTCAAGTTTAACCTGAGTATTCTGCGTGTGCAAAACTGGCTTGCACCCGTTGTAGATGGACGTAGAGCTTATCACACCCGATCATCACGTGGTGTCTGGGCACGACGAACTTTGGCAACAGTGCATACTCAGGGAGAACACTTTTATCTTGAAATTTAGTGAGAGATCATCTTATAATGCTACCGTCAATCAAAGCAAGATAAGATGCATAAAAGATAAACATCACATGCAATCAATATAAGTGATATGATATGGTCATCATCATCTTGTGCTTGTGATCTCCATCTCCGAAGCATCGTCATGATCACCATCGTCACCGGCACGACACCTTGATCACCATCGTAGCATCATTGTCGTCTCACCAATCTTATGCTTCCACGACTATCTCTACCGCTTAGTGATAAAGTAAAGCATTACAACGCAATTGCATTGCGTACAATAAAGCGACAACCATATGGCTCCTGCCAGTTGCCGATAACTTGGTTACAAAACATGATCATCTCATACAATAAAATTTTAGCATCATGTCTTGACCATATCACATCACAACATGCCCTGTAAAAACAAGTTAGACGTCCTCTACTTTGTTTTTCGGAAGTTTTACGTAGCCGCTATGGGCTTAAGCAAGAACTAATCTTACCTACGCATCAAAAACCACAACGATAGTTTGTCAAGTTGGTGTTGTTTTAACCTTCGCAAGGACCGGGCGTAGCCACACTCGGTTCAACTAAAGTTGGAGAAAATGACACCCGCCAGCCACCTGTGTGCAAAGCACGTCGGTAGAACCAGTCTCGCGTAAGCGTACGCGTAATGTCGGTCCGGGCCGCTTCATCCAACAATACCGCCGAACCAAAGTATGACATGCTGGTAAGCAGTATGACTTATATCGCCCACAACTCACTTGTGTTCTACTCGTGCATATAACATCAACACGTAAAACCTAGGCTCGGATGCCACTATTGGGGAACGTAGTAATTTCAAAAAAAATCCTACGCACACGCAAGATCATGGTGATGCATAGCAACGAGAGGGGAGAATGTTGTCTACGTACCCTCATAGACCGAAAGCGGAAGCGTTATATCAACGCGGTTGATGTAGTCGTACGTCTTCACGGCCCGACCGATCAAGCACCGAAACTATGGCACCTCCGAGTTTTAGCACACGTTCAGCTCGATGATGATCCTCGGACTCCGATCCAGCAAAGTGTCGGGGAAGAGTTCCGTCAGCACGACGGCGTGGTGACGATCTTGATGTTCTACCGTCGCAGGGCTTCGCCTAAGCACCGCTACAATACTATCGAGGATTATGGTGGAAGGGGGCACCGCACACGGCTAAGAAAATGATCACATGGATCAACTTGTGTGTCTAGGGGTGCCCCCTGACCCCGTATATAAAGGAGCAAGGGGAGGAGGCCGGCCGGCCCTATGGCGCGCCAAGGAGGAGTCCTCCTCCTAGTAGGAGTAGGACTCCTACTAGGAGGGGGAAGGAAGTGGGGAGGGAGAAGGAAACGGGGGCGCCGCCCCCCCTCTCCTAGTCCAATTCTGACTAGGGGGGAGGAGGCGCGCGGCCCACCCTGGCTGCCCTTCTCTCTCTCCACTAAGGCCCATATGGCCCATTACTTCTCCCAGGGGGTTCCGGTAACCCTCCAGTACTCCGGTTTTCTCCGAAATCACCCGGAACACTTCCGATGTCCGAATATAGTCGTCCAATATATCAATCTTTATGTCTCGACCATTTCGAGACTCCTCGTCATGTCTGTGATCACATCCGGGACTCCGAGCTAACTTCGGTACATCAAAACCAATAAACTCATAATATAACTGGTCGTCGAAACCTTAAGCGTGTGGACCCTACGGGTTCGAGAACAATGTATACATGACCGAGACACGTCTCCGGTCAATAACCAATAGCGGAACCTGGATGCTCATATTGGCTCCTACATATTCTACGAAGATCTTTTATCAGTCAGACCGCATAACAACATACGTTGTTCCCTTTGTCATCGGTATGTTACTTGCCCGAGATTCGATCGTTAGTATCTCAATACCTAGTTCAATCTCATTACCGGCAAGTCTCTTTACTCGTTCCGTAAGACATCATCTTGCAACTAACTCATTAGTTGCATTGCTTGCAAGGCTTAGGTGATGTGTATTACCGAGAGGGCCCAGAGATACCTCTCCGACAATCGGAGTGACAAATCCTAATCTCGAAATACGCCAACCCAACATTTGCCTTTGGAGACACCTGTAGAGCTCCTTTATAATCACCCAGTTACGTCGTGACGTTTGGTAGCACACAAAGTGTTCCTCCAGCAAACGGGGGTTGCATAATCTCATAGTCATAGGAACATGTATAAGTCATGAAGAAAGCAATAGCAACATACTAAACGATCGGGTGCTAAGCTAATGGAATGGGTCATGTCAATCAAATTATTCTCTTAATAATGTGATCCCGTTAATCAAATGACAACACATGTCTATGGTTAGGAAACATAACCATCTTTGATTAACGAGCTAGTCAAGTAGAGGCATACTAGTGACGTTTAGTTTGTCTATGTATTCACACAAGTATTATGTTTCCGGATAATACAATTCTAGCATGAATAATAAACATTTATCATGATATAAGGAAATAAAATAATAACATTATTATTGCCTCTAGGGCATATTTCCTTCACTGTGGAGGTAGGTGTAGCCTGACAGCTGGTAGTGACGTGACGGGAAGTCCTCCATGTCAGTAGCCTGGGGTCCGCGGATACTCTGGTGCAGAACCCGGCGCTCAGGTGGCAGAAGAGGACCAAGTGCGGGAGAGTAGCCTCCCACATCTGGCCAGCCAACACCCTGGGGCATCACCGTCCTGGCTGGGTAGATCATAGATCGTGACAGATCACCAGATCGGACAAGAGGGTGCAACAATGTTAGAGCACAGTAAAGGTGCTTGAGGGAGTCCTGGATTAGGGGGTGTCCGGGTAGCCGGACTATACCTTCGGCCGGACTCCTGGACTATGAAGATACAAGATTGAAGACTTCGTCCTGTGTCCGGAAGGGACTTCCCTTGGCGTGGAAGGCAAGCTTGGCGATACGGATATGTAGATCTCCTACCATTGTAACCGACTCTGTGTAACCCTAGCCCTCTCCGGTGTCTATATAAACCGGAGGATTTTAGTCCGTAGGAACATACAATCAGACCATAGGCTAGCTTCTAGGGTTTAGCCTCCTTGATCTCGTGGTAGATCTACTCTTGTACTACCCATATCATCAATATTAATCAAGCAGGATGTAGGGTTTTACCTCCATCGAGAGGGCCCGAACCTGGGTAAAAACATCATGTCCCCGGTCTCCTATTACCATCCGCCTAGACGCACAGTTCGGGACCCCCTACCCGAGATCCACCGGTTTTGACACCGACATCAGTGCTTTCATTGAGAGTTCCTCTGTGCCGTCGCCATCAGGAAGGATGCCTCATCCCGTCTTTAAAGACGGCACTGTTGCTAAGGGAGCTTTGGCTGTCGGCCAAACTCTCCGGCTAGGTAGTTTCCTTATGACCGCCTATTCGGCTGTTGCGCCGATGATGACCTCTTGGGTCATCGAAAGCAATCTTCATGTCAGCACGGAATTCGCCAAGCATCTAGATCCAATGGAGCTCTCTTCCCTAAACGAGCTCTTGGATCGCATCGCCGCCCTGGGAGTCGCTACGGATTACGAAGAGATTGGGCCTAAACCCGATCTGAGAAAGATTAACGCTCCCCAGGTCACCCATCACGTTGCCGTGGTAGAGGGACAGTGCGGCGACCCTTCATCTATCTTAAGGACTAGCTATGTCCGGATTCCCGATCCCTCCAAGCCGGATACCCACGGAGGGGAGGACATCACTCAAGACATGAACTTAAAGTCAGACGGCGGGCTAGATTCATTGGAAAGCATCCAAGAATCCAAACTTCCGAGTTCGGAAACTCCTTGGCCCATGGGTCTCAGATTGGGTGAGGTTTCGGATTTGATTCCACCCACCCACCCGTACATAAGTGATCTATCCCAAATTAGGCACGAGCCCGAAGAAACAGTACATCATTACTGGGCCAGATTCCTCCTGGTTATGAACAGAATAAAGGACTGCCGCGAGGAAGACGCAATTTCATTATTCTGTAATAATTGCACGGACAAGGGAATCCTCAACGCCATAAGTCGCCGTGATATTACACGCTTCGCTCACTTGGTGTCCATAGTACGAAAGTACTGTGCGATGGAAAGCGCCTGGAAAACCGAAATAAAATTTTGGGACAATCCGGCCCTGAATACAAACCCAGTCCAAAATAAAAGGGGGCATCATCGCCAGACACCCGGGTTCAATACCAAAAAGCAAAAGCCCTTTATAGGGCACGGAACCGTACTGGAAGGATGGCTTAATGGACCCTGTAAAATTCATAGTGCAGAGGGCGCCACACCAACTCACAGCCTTAGAGCATGTTGGATACTCCGGCAGGTGGCAAAAATTGGCGAAGATCTTCTAATTCCAGAAGCCACAGAAAGCCACCCCGGAGACACCAGTACAGTATTAACAGTCTTCGAGACTTTCGCATCAAATAATATGCGAAAAAGAACACTCTGCAGCCTTGCTGAAGTCTACCAAGTAGCAACAATAAACCCATGGAGTGACACGGCTATTACTTTTAACGCCAGTGATGAACCTAAATTCCGAACAGCCCGAGTACCAGCCGCATTGGTCCTTAATCCAATAGTGGATGGCTTTCATCTTACCAAGGTACTCATGGATGGCGGCAGCGGATTGAACCTCATTTATGAGGAAACCCTTCAAAAAATGGAAATAGACTGGAACCGCATTGAGCGAAGCAGCACAACCTTTAGAGGAATAATCCCCAGTCGGGAAGCGCGCTGTACAGGAAAAATCACACTAGATGTGGTGTTCGGCACGCCGGATAATTACAGGTCCGAAGAGGTCACGTTCCAAGTGGCCCCGTTCAGTAGCGGATATCACGCTCTGCTAGGGCAGGAAGCGTTTACAATCTTCCAAGCAATACCCCATTATGGGTACATGAAGCTCAAGATGCCCGGGCCTAACGGAATCATCACTCTCGCTAGTGATCCGGACATAGCACTCCGCGCCGAAAACAAGATAGCCGCACTGGCCCTCGAGGCGCTATCCGAAGCCCTAGCGGCTGAGGAACTGACTGCGCTGCGCTCCACGGTGAATAGGGACGATATGATACTCGACAAAAGATCCAAGTCCACCTTCTTTAAACCGGCGGATGAAATAGTCAAATTCTAGGTCCATCCAACGGACCCCAATAAAACAGCTTCCATTGGGGCACAGTTAAACCTTGATGTAGACGCCGCACTGCGAGAGTTCCTACGAGAGAACTAGGACATTTTTCGCCTGGCACCCTTCATACATGCCAGGAATCCCACGCAGGCTGGCCGAACACAGCTTAAATATCCTAAACAGATTCAAGCCAGTCAAACAGGCTCTTCGGCATTTTTCTAAACCTAAGAGACAGGCCATGGGAGAGGAACTAGCCAAGCTATTGGAGGCCGGATTCATCAAAGATATAAAACACCCGGACTGGCTAGCAAACCTGGTGATGGTACCAAAGAAGGACAAATCCTGGCGCATGTGCATTGATTTTAAAGACCTTAACAAGGCTTGCCCAAATGATCCCTTCCCTCTCCCCCGCATCGATCAAATTATCGACGCTACCGCAGGACACGATTCGTTGTGTTTCCTCGACGCATACTCCGGCTACCATCAAATAAAGATGGCAGAGTCAGACCAAGCCGCAACGGCATTCATCACACCATACGGTCCATTCTGCTTCAACACAATGCCCTTCGGGCTCAAAAACGCCGGCGCAACATATCAGTGCATGATTCAGGCATGTCTGGCAAACCAGATCGGCAAAACAGTGGAGGCATATGTAGATGATGTGGTCGTTAAAACAAGACATGTCGAATCTCTAGTAGACGACTTGAGGCTAACATCCGGTAACCTCCGAACATACGACATCAAGCTCAACCCGGAAAAATGCGTTTTCGGCGTTCCAGCCGGAAAGCTCTTGGGCTTCATTGTATCCAGTAGAGGAATTGAAGCAAATCCAGCCAAGATCCGAGCTCTGTCACAATTGGATATCCCGAAGGACCTCAAACAAATACAAAAAATAACCAGATGTGTGGCGGCTCTAAGCCGCTTTATCTCCCGCTTGGGAGAAAAGGCCCTACCCCTTTACCACCTCCTTCGGCGCACCGAACACTTCGAGTGGACGGATGCAGCCACGGCCGGACTCGACAAAATAAAAGCCATCTTGGCAACAAACCCAGTACTGGCCGCGCCAAACATTGGCGAACCAATGCTATTATACATTGCAGCTAGGGATGGCAATGTGTACCCATTACCCACGTACCCTGCGGGTAAAAACCCTATTAGGGCAAGGGTATTGGTCAAAAAATACCCATGGGTACATAAATAGGAAAATTTCATACCCATCGGGTATAGTGGGTACAGGTATGGTTTAGTACAACTCATACCCATATACCCATGTACCCGTATATATTCTTACAAATAGGACTTATATATTATTTATTTAGATATCAAACATATTATATGTACATAAATCCCATAGCCCTGGAAAGACCTCACCATGGATTCATGTTATGCCGCTGCACGATAATGGCTAGCCCATAAACGATTATGTGTTGCTGTCATGACGTGTTGTTGTTTATAAATTATTATTATAAGTTATTGTTTATGACTATGTAATGCTCAAATTGAAGTGTTGCAAATCTGGGTAATTTTACCCGCGGGTACCCATTTACCCTGATGGGTGACGGGTATGGGAAAAATTGTACCCATCCACGGGTATGGGTACGGGTGATGGGTAAGGTTTGGGATGACGGGTAAGGGTATGGGATGGCTCCAACCGTACCCAAACCCTGCGAGTGCCATCTCTAATTGCAGCAACCCATCAGGTCGTAAGCGCAGTGCTCTGGGTCATGCACTTCGACGGCTCCAAAATGTTGGCCGGTCTAGGGGCTGGCGTCGTTTTGACATCCCCCACGGGAGACACAGTTCAATACGTACTCCAGATAATGTACACAGACTCCAACAATGCAGCCGAATATGAGGCCCTTTACATGGTCTCCGGATGGCAGTATCCATGGGCATTCAACGCCTAGAGGTGCACGGGGACTCGAGCCTCGCAATATCCCAAATAAATGGAGACTTTGATGCCAAGGATCCAAAAATGGCAGCTTATCACAATGTCGTCCTAAAAATGTCAGCTCGGTTCGAAGGGCTCGAATTTCACCATATAGCCCGGGGAAATAATCAGGCGGCAGATGTCCTGGCATGCATCGGCGCAAAACGCGATGTAGTCCCCCCCCAACATCTTCTTGGAAAGGTTGTTCAAGCCATCCGTAGTATGGGAAGGGGAACCCGGCAATAACAGCCCGGACCCAACCGCACTGCCCGACACCGAACACTCTGACATAATTGGAGGCTCTGCCAATGAAATAACACCTTCATCCCACATAATAATGGCCGTCATCGCCCCGTGGACAGAACTGTTCCTCGCCTACCTTACTAGGCAGGAACTCCCTGAGGACCAAAATGAGGCACGCTGCATAGTGCGGCGATCTAAAGCCTATAAAGTCCATGAGGGAGAGCTTTATAAGAAAAGCACTACCGGAGTCCTTCAAAGGTGCATCTCCGAAGAGGAAGGGCGGAACCTCCTGGCTGAAATTCATGCCGGACTCGGCGGCCATCACGCTGCAGCTCGGTCCCTTGTAAGCAAGGCCTTCCGTGCAAGCTTTTATTGGCCGACGGCCCGGGCAGATGCCCAGGACTTAGTCCAACGATGCGTCGGTTGCCAGCTTTTTGCAAACCAAAGCCATATGCCACCCACCACCCTCCAAACTATCCCCATCACTTGGCCCTTCGCGGTCTGGGGGCTTGACATGGTTGGACCCCTTAAAGGCGAACCCACAAGAAAAAAATACTTATTGGTCATGGTGGATAAGTTCACCAAATGGATAGAAGCCAAGCCTGTTAAGACGGTCGAATCCGGACCGGTGATAGACTTTATATCAGGGGTTGTACACCATTATGGCGTCCCCCATAGCATCATCACTGATAACGGCACGAACTTACGACCGACGAGGTAAAACTCTGGTGCAAAAACATGGGCATCAAGCTCGATTATGCTTCCGTCTATCACCCACAAACTAACGGCCAGGTCGAACATGCAAATGGTCTTATCATGAGCGGCATCAAACCCAGATTAGTGCGGTCCCTTAAGGAATCTAATATGCACTAGGTAGAGGAGCTCGACTCCGTACTCTGGGGGCTGCGGACCACGCCGAATCGCACCACCGGATACACACCATTCTTCATGGTGTACGGCTCAGAGGCAGTTTTGCCCTGCGACATAATTCATGACTCACCTCGAGTGCGCATGTACGAAGAAAGAGAAGCCGAGCTCGATCGGCAGGATAGTTTGGACGCCTTGGAGGAAGAGCGTGATGTGGCAAAAGCCCGTTCCGCATTCTATCAACAGCAGGCTCGAAGATACCAAAGCAGAGAAGTACGGGCCAAAAATTACAACGTTGGCGAATTAGTTCTATGCCTGCCGGACAAGAAAAGGGACAAACTCAAGCCCAAGTGGGAAGGTCCCTTCATAATTGACCAAGTCCTGACTGGTGGACCGTACTGCCTGCGAGATGCATCGGATAACCGACTCGAGCCGAACCCATGGAACGCAGCCCGTCTCCGAAGATTCTATGCCTAGCGCCGGACTCTGTGTTCGTCTCCTTCCTCTGCCATTTTTATATACTTTCTGTCTTACATTTCTCCCCTTCTCCCCTCTCTCTCTTATAGCCTTTAAAGGCTCATAAAGTGACGCGCTATCCGTGCTCATTAAACCTGGGGGCCTCTTTAAACAGAAGCTTATTTATACGGGCTTCATGCCCAACACATGTGTCGCACTTCCGCATGTACCTTTTATTCACCATTATATGCATCGATATGACTTAAGTTTTGGCCAAGCTGGGTTGCCTGGCTCCTGTGCTTACCTCTATGTTCCCGATTGTTTGGCTAGGTGGTAAAGGGAGCACCTCTGCGATTGTTACTGCCAGGTCAGCCGGATGTGTACCTCAGACTGGGTGAAGCCGAAAGCTAGCGTTCTTAAGGGAATATTCGGTCGATGAACTAAAGATGATCTTTTTTTCACTTATTTATCTATACGCCCCTAGATGTTTTTCCTGCGTCTCTTTTCGCAGAATGGACATGCACTTTAGGGCATGCCTCCCAGGGAAAGGAACCCCTAACGGAACTATTCTCCCTGGAAGATGTTTCTTACTAACCATGTAATATAACATAACTAGTTGGGCACTTGTCTGTTCAAGCACTAATGACCCCTACGCATGGTCTCCATGCATACCCCGGTTCTTATATAACCGCGAGGGTATTCGGACACACTCCGGACTGTCAGGTCCCGAGGTTGAAGCGAAAAGGTCGGCCATGACAAACGATCTACAATCCGGCTAGAAGGCATTACACATGTCAATTAAAATTACATAGTCAATCTGATTGATTGTATTCCTCTTCAATACCATCTAACAGGTTGTCTAGTTTACAGTCCTGTTGGGAATACTTTGCGGCCAATTCTACTTGGCCGTATACTAAGCTCACAGGGATCTCCTTCCCATCGGGCCCCATGGGTCCGACCTCGGCCATGTGCTTTGGGTCAGCCTTCGTGTACCGCGTCTTCACCATGGCCCAGGCCTCCCTGGCACCTTGACGGCAGGCCGACATCTTCCACAATCAGAAGTGCCGCCGCGCTCCCTTCAGCTTCTCTACAAGCTCTCCAAGGCCTTCAGGCATGGAGACGGATGGCCACAAGGCATGGGTGACGCCTTGCATCACCTGCCGAACTCGCTCGTGCAGTTGTGAGAGCTCGAGAAGAAGGTCACCCGTAGAACCAGGCATTTCCTCTGCAGGACGACCTGTTAGCATACCTACAGACATTACTCTATTAGTCAACTTCCTCGCCGAACTCTTTTTTCAAAGTTCGTTTAAGCACTTACTAAATATGTCGCGTCGAAGCCGCTAATTCTCCTTAACAGAGTCCAACAGCTGGGCACGAACATCCTTCAGTTCAACGCCCAGCTTGGTGCTGGCATCTTGGAGATCGTTCTTCTCCCGCCTCACCTTTGTCAGCATGCTCTCACCAGCCTTCAGCTCGCGTAGGAATTGTTGCTTTTCCAGATTTAATCCGGCGCCATCTGCAATTTCATTTGTCAGATTTGCACCCACGCCGCACTTCGCAAAATACTTATCTTTCGAAGCGTATATTACCAGAGGGGGTCTCCTTAGGCTCCCCTGCCGCGGCTAGTGCGGCCTCAAGTTGGGCTTTGCACTCTTCCAGCTCCTGGGACAGTAGGGTATTCTTTTCTGTAAGAACCTGCATAACAAATGATCCTTAAATCAGTTATTCTAACTGTTTCAAGTTTCGGGGGCTACTGGTATATATATAATTACCAAAATTTTCTTACCCATATGTCTTTTACATATTGCTCCGTGGCTCTGGCTAGACCATTTTGAGCGGCACGGAGGTACGCATCTCCCGAATTGAAGGCATCCAATGCCTCTTGGGAGAAACAAGCATCGTGAAGAACTGTCCGGTGACGCCTGTGGTACATGGCACTCTCCACCTCGGAATTGGTGGCAGACAGCCTGTCCGCATCCTTTGTCGGAAGAGCGTCCGGTGCGCGCCTTGTGTTCGCCTCCGCTTCCGGACCAGGCTTTGGAGCCTGGCTGGTGGAGGCGCGATTGGCAACCTCTCCGAATATAGTCCGGTGAGGTCTCTTCGTCCTGAAGAGAGCACGAGCGTTAATATGCCTTGAAGGAATAACACCTGGGAATAAGATGGCGCGCTATACCTTTGCGCCGGCGTCTCAGTCCGGACCGCACTTCTTTTCAGCCTGCGGGGCCTTGCCGCCCCTCGTTGGCTAGTCGTCGCAGGCTTGGCCTCCCGTCTCAAGGACCTCCCCTGCAAAACACGGTTGTCATACAGCAATCGAAAACACGCGAGGATAGATCCCTTTTCAAAGTGCTGGGACTTCGGTCTCAGTTACCTGTGAGGCTGGGAGTAGCCCTGGGTAATCAGCCGTAATGGCCACCAAGGCGTTGTCCTTGCTCAATTGATGAAACACCCCATCAATCAGCTCCACAGATAAGTCCGGATCCTCTTGAGAGGCCGGGTCAAGGAACCGTCCTGGATCCTCGGGTTGTGGAGGAGGGTTGTTTATTTCTTTAACAGCCTGGCGCAGTTCCTGCGTTGAAGTCGTTAGACTGAATATTTAACAATGGGAATATAAAACGGATGGGCAAGTAGAAGTGTCCACTTACCCAACTTGGGGGGTTGTACATAGAAAATCCACCCTGTGGGTTGACGCAGAGAAATTCCTCCTCTTCTCCCTTGTACAAAGCGGACAAGATCTTTATTAGAGCGGCAGCCGAATCCGGCCCCTTACGACCGTGGCGGCTGGCGTCGTCCTCCCCGTTGAAGTCCCACATGGGGTGGCCTCTATACTGAAGTGGCTGCACCCCTCGCATGATGCATGCGGCCATGACCCCGATCATGGTCAGTCCAGAATGAGCTAACAATCTTATCCGGCCCATTAGGTAAAGAACATCCTTGTCGCTTTCCCTCTGAGGGCTCCGTGGACGCCAACTTAGGCGCTTCTTTAGGGGAGCACTATCGAACTCAGGGAGGCCGATCCGGACAGGATCCGGCAGCGGGACATCCTCTATATAAAACCATTCCGAAGGCCAGTCCTCGGACGCCTTCTTTGGGGTTCCGGATAGATATCCGGTCCCGGCGATGCGCCACACTTCGGCTCCGCCCACTTGATATATTGACCCGTTCTGAGAACGGGGCACAAGGCAGAATAGCCTTTTCCACAGCGCGAAATGAGCCTCGCAGCCCAAAAACAGCTCGCAAAGGGCTACGAAGCCCGCGATATGCAATATGGAGGCAGGTGTGAGGTTGTGCAGCTGGAGGCCATAGAACTCCAGGAGCCCCCGGAGAAACGGATGAATTGGAAATCCGAGCCCTCTTATTAAGTAAGGGACAAGGCATACCCGCTCTCCTTTGGAGGGATTGGGGCGCTCTTCGCTTGCTCTCCGCCATTATAGGTGGCAAGTCCGGCTCGAACCGGGACCATATAGGCCGGGGGGAGAAATCCCTTGGTCTGGAGCGTCACTAGCTCGCTGTGCGGGATGGAGCATCTCTCCCAATCACCAGGCTGAGGGCTGGAAGGGCGAGAGGAGGAGATGCGGCGGCCAACCATGATAGAATGGACCTCTGTCGAATACGCTCTGATGAATACTCGCGGAGGGGAGAAGGTGTGGTTTGGATCTAAATCCTCGTCCCCTTAAATAGGCGGCTCATTCACGCGGCTAGGGGTGTAAATGTAAAAACACCCTGACTTTTCGTATTCGTTTGACACGTGGAAGACGGCCATTATTGGGCGTAGAAGCCAAGGAGTGCTACATTTACAAGAAACCGGACATTATTCAACAGGTACACGGAATTTGGAGGAGAACCCGCCTTGCAATGCCGAAGACAATCTGCGCGCCGGACTCATCGTCATTGAAGCCTGGTTCGGGGGCTACTAAGGGAGTCCTGGATTAGGGGGTGTCCGGGTAGCCGGACTATACCTTCGGCCGGACTCCTGGACTATGAAGATACAAGATTGAAGACTTCATCCCGTGTCCGGAAGGGACTTTCCTTGGCGTGGAAGGCAAGCTTGGCGATACGGATATGTAGATCTCCTACCATTGTAACCGACTCTGTGTAACCCTAGCCCTCTCCGGTGTCTATATAAACCGGAGGGTTTTAGTCCGTAGGAACATACAATCAGACCATAGGCTAGCTTCTAGGGTTTAGCCTCCTTGATCTCGTGGTAGATCTACTCTTGTACTACCCATATCATCAATATTAATCAAGCAGGACTTAGGGTTTTACCTCCATCGAGAGGGCCCGAACCTGGGTAAAAACATCGTGTCCCCGGTCTCCTGTTACCATCCACCTAGACGCACAGTTCGGGACCCCCTACCCGAGATCCGCCGGTTTTGACACCGACAGTGCTGACGGGTGGTGTACAGCTCGTGGTGAAGAGCTCCGTTAGCTCTGTCAAGCCCATCAGCATGCAAAATCAGGTTCTGATGGTAGAAGGGCTCTCGGGTGACAGTGGAGTAGGCAGCAGTGTAGTACCCCTCCGCACCAACATCGGATGCGATAGCAATGTGCCTGAAAGGGGAGATGTCCAACTCCCGATACTCTCCACGAAGACGTGATAGAGCAGCATAAGCAGCAGCATGTACTTCTCCTGGTTAAAGTCCTGGTACTGCTTGTACACGGTGTACTCAGGGTGCTAGCGATAACCCAAATAGGTCATCATCTCAGCTAACACAACAGGTGATCCTGAGACACCAATGGCCATCGTGTGGCACACGACCTGCCTCGTGGGTTCCATCTGAAAACAAAGATGTTTCAAAGGAGTCAAATGACAGTGTGGATATTGTTCAATATACTGCTCTAAGGAATAACTAGGGCTTATCCAACTTTGGGGTGAATGTGGTCACGGGATCCTAATGTTAGAGATAGTAAATTCGTTTAACCCGAGTAGAATAGAATTCAAAGTCCCAGAGTAAAGATCGAGGAGTAAAAGATCCTAATACCACCCAAATGGCGATGTGGACCCATAAGACACACAACCATGTTAGTAAAAGTTTTGTAATGTCTAGACTCGACTTCGGCCAAGGAGTGTGGAAGGGGGATTCCTACAGGCAGTCGGCTCTGATACCAACTTGTGACGCCCCCGATTCAATCGTACACTAATCATACACGCAAACGTGTACGATCAAGATCAAGGATTCACGGGAAGATATCACAACACAACTCTACAAATAAAATAAGTCATACAAGCATCATATTACAAGCCAGGGGCCTAGAGGGCTCGAATACAAGAGCTCGATCATAGAGAAGTCAGCGGAAGCAACAATATCTGAGTACAAACATAAGTTAAACAAGTTGCCATAAGATGGCTAGCACAAACTGGGATACATATCGAAAGAGGCGCAGGCCTCCTGCCTGGGATCCTCCTAAAGTACTCCTGGTCGTCGTCAGCGGCCTGCACGTAGTAGTAGGCACCTCCAGTGTAGTAAGAGTCATCGTCGACGGTGACGTTTGGCTCCTGGGCTCCAACGCCTGGTCGCAACAACCGGGTATAGAAAGGGAAAAAGGGGGAGCAAAGCAACCGTGAGTACTCATCCAAAGTACTCGCAAGCAAGGAGCTACACTACATATGCATTGGTATCAATGAAAGGGGTAGTATATGTGGACTGAACAGCAGAATGCCAGAATAAGAGGGGGATAGCTAGTCCTATTGAAGACTACGCTTCTGGAAGCCTCCATCTTGAAGCAGAAGAAGAGAGTAGATGGTAAGTTAGCCAAGTATCATCGCATAGCATATTCCTACCCGGCGATCCTCCCCTCGTCGCCTTGTGAGAGAGCGATCACCGAGTTGTATCTGGCACTTGGAAGGGTGTGTTTTATTAAGTATCTGGTTCTAGTTGTCATAAGGTCAAGGTACAACTCTGGGTCGTCCTTTTACCGAGGGACACGGCTATTCGAATAGATAAACTTCCCTGTAGGGGTGCACCACATTTCTCAACACGCTTTCCTGGGTCATGCCTGGCCTCGAAAGATCAACATGTCGCAGCCCCACCTAGGCACAACAAAGAGGTCAACACGCCGATCTAAATCCTATGGCGCAGGGGTCTGGGCCCATCGCCCATTGCACACCTACACGTTGCATACGTGGACGGAAGCAGACCTAGCCCCCTTAATACAAGCGCAGGCTTGCGGTCCAATCTGGCGCGCGCCGCTCAGTCGCTGGCGTCACGAAGGCTTCAACTGATACCACGACGTCGAGTGCCCATAAATGTTCCTGCGTAGTTGGTTAGTGCGTATAGGCCAGTGGCCAGACTTAGATCAAATACCAAGATCTCGTTAAGCATGTTAATTGAATTAACCGCGGACGCCGACCAGGGCCAGGCCCACCTCTCTCCTAGGTGGTCTCAACCTGCCCTGTCACTCCGCTACAAAGGTCCACTCAGAGGGCCGTTAGGACAAACATCCTTTCGGTCCCAATCCGTGAATCACTCGCAGTTACTCTACGAGCCGACCCGACTTTAGTCACCACAGGTATCATATATTATGTATATAAGTGTATACCCATGATCACCTCCTGAGTGATCACGGCCCAATAGTATAGCATGGCAGACGGACAAGAATGTAGGGCCACTGATGGAATACTAGCATCCTATACTAAGCATTTAGGATTGCAGGTAAAGGTAACAACAGTAGTAGCAAAGACAGGATATGCATCAGGATAGGATTAACGGAAAGCAGTAACATGCTACACTACTCTAATGCAAGCAATAGAGAGAAGAATAGGCGATATCTGGTGATCAGGGGGGGCTTGCCTAGTTGCTCTGGCAAGTAGGGTTCGTCAACAACATAGTCGATCGGTGCACCAGCAGCGGGGTCAGTCTCGTAGTCTACCGAAGAGAAGAGGGGGAAGAAACAATGAATAGAATGCAAACAGATGCATATCGATGCATGACATGACAAGTAACGGTGCCAGGTGTGTCCAAACACAGTAGGAGGTGATACCGATGAAGGGGGAAAACATCCGGGAAAGTATCCCCGGAGTTTGGCGTTTTCGGACAGATGAACCGGAGGAGGAAAGTTATGTGTTCTCTATGCTAGGGATGTGTGGCGGGCGAACGGGCTATGGATCCGGATTCGTCTCGTCGTTCTGAGCAACTTTCATGTACAAAGTTTTCCCATCCGAGTTACGGATTATTTTATATTACTTTTTAAAGTTTTTAAAACATTTTCTAAATTGTTCTAATCAAAAATTAAATGTTAAATTGCTATGGGTACGCAGAAGTGTACCCACAGAAGGGCTTGTGTGGCTGACCAGTAGGCCTAGTTGACTTGGTCAACTGCTCAGTCAGCAGAGACTGACTGGTGGGTCCAGTCAAAGTCAACAGGCCATTCAGCATTGACCTAGTTAACCTGACAAGTGGGTCCCACTGTCATTGACTGTTAGTTAATTAACAGTAGTTAATTAGGTTAATTAAACATAATTAATTTAGTTAGTTAATTAATTTATTTTATTTTAATCCCTTTTTTATAATGTCCTAGGGGTTGGGCCCCACGTGTTTGTGGCCAGGGGAGGCCTACCAGGCGCCGCTTAGCAGGCGCGGGCGCCGCTTAGTGGGCGCGGGCGCTGGGCTAACCAGGGCTTCGCCCCGGTGGTGCAGGCGCATGCGGCGGGCGCCAGAGCGCGCGGTCCAGGGGGAAGCAGTGGGCGGCGCCGGCGAAGGGCGGCGCTGGCGGAGGGCTGCGTGTGCGGGAGCGCTGGGGGCAGCGCCGCGAGCGAGAGGGGGGAGCTGTG
>NC_041384.1:660672776-660675170 GCF_002162155.2 Triticum dicoccoides
CGGCCGCGCGGTGATGGGGGAGTCCTGCGATGGGGTGTTGGCGAGGCGTCGCGAGAGAGGGGGCGGTTTCGTCCCCGATCCAGATCGGATCGGGAGGGGGAGAGGAGAGACATGGGGAGCGGGGGTGCGGTCGTGGGGGTTAGGGTTCCCGTCGGTGGGGGTTATGGAGGGGAGTGGGTGGGGCGGCCTGGGCCGGTTGCGACGGCCTTGCTGTTGGTTAGGTGGGCCAGTTGGCCCAGGGGGTTTGGGGGGTTCCTTTTCTCTTTAGTTTTGTTAGTTTTGTTTTATTTATTTATTTATTTTTATTCTTTTATTTATTTCCTTTTCTGTTTTAATTAAATTTAAAATATTTAGGCATTCTGTATAAGTGTGTTTCCTCACAATAATTACCTATGCATTAAGTGACACCCTTTGAACATTTTAGTTTTAGTGTTTGAAAATTTTGATGTTTGACAAAAATTCAAATCATTTTGAACTAACACGAGATTAGCGACAGTAACAGAGGTGATGTGGCATCATTAGCATGGGTTTACTTTAGCATAATTATCCGGGTGTTACAACCTCAAAGCCTATTAAAAGGCTGGTGTAGGCTTTGTTCAATCCGCTTTTAGCGGACCGAACCTTTTCAACCACTGTACCCATAAGGGTACGATGTTCCTCAACAATGGAGGCGCTCTGAAGCGCTTCCACCAGAGTGTCCGGCGCCTCTGGATTGACCGAGGTCGCCGGCGGAGTCGACACACCCCCTTCTTTCGAAGGAGGCTGCTCGCCTGATTCCGGAGCTGTGTCGATCTCCGGAATGATATTCGGTTGGGGCCCAAATTGGGCATGGTCCCCGTCTCCAGTCTCCATGGAGGTCGGTTCCCCCATGTTTTCGGTGGCAGAGGTATTACCCTCTAGCGCCACCTTGACGGCATCCCGCACCTCTCCATGGCCTGGAAGGATCCTTCGGGACAACACTTCAGTGTTGTCCATAGCAGTGGGTGGGGACGTCGGCGGAGGCGACTCGCTCTGCATCATGTGTGAGCCCAGCGAATTCCCAGAAGACGATGATTGCCGGGGGAGATCACGGGCCGGACTACAATACGTGATTATGTGTGTTAGGATCGCAAGGCATAAAGCCGGATACATACATTATCCTTAAATACTTACGATTCGGCCGAAGGCTTCGGCCTGGGGTTCCATTCGGGGAGGGCTTCGACGTCTGATTCCGAATCGTCTGAAAGGGAGAGTTTCCCCTTCTTGGACGCTTCTGCCTCTAGATCTGCGGAAGCTCCCCTTTTCTTCTTTCCCCCTTTAAGGGGAGAATTGTTCTCCTCCACTTCCTCCTCGTCTTCGTCGTGGGAGGAGAGAGCTTCGGTATCTCCGGATGATATGTCCGAAGCACCTTTGCGGCGAAGGCCACTTCGGACCTCCTTACCCTTCTTCTTGGCCTTCTTTTCCGGCGCCTGGTATGGCGCCGGAACCAGCATCTTTGTCAGAAGAGGAATAGCTGGGTCTTCGGGCAGGGGAGCCAGACACTTGATCCACTCTCCCTTCTTCGTCCAGCCCTGGAGGACAACGGGAAGGTTTAAACTTACTCCTTGGATCTACAAATCAAGGATATGATTAGAAATCTGAAAAACTCACTGGAGTGACTGGATGAGCGCAGTCGTGACCAAGGCCTTCTGTAACACCCTGGATGTAACTTTCCCAATTTGTACTCCAACTCTTGCCATTTCCGGTGATAAGTTAATTTATTTCCTCGGGTTCGGGTTTTGTCTCCGTGTGTTGTTGTCGTTGTCATGCATCTCATATCATGTCATCATCTGCATTGCATTTGCATACGTGTTCGTCTCATGCATTCGAGCATTTTCCCCGTTGTCCATTTTGCATTCCGGCGCTTCGTTCTCCTCCGGTGGTCATTTCTAGCTTTCTTTCGTGTGTGGGGATTAAACATTTCCGGACTGGACCGAGACTTGCCAAGGGGCCATGGTTTACTACCGGTAGACCGCCTGTCAAGTTTCGTATCATTTGGACTTCGTTTGATACTCCAACGGTTAACCGAGGGACCGAAAAGGCCTCGTGTGTGTTGCATCCCAACACCCCTCCAATTTGGCCCAAAACCCACCAAACTCTGCTCCATCTCCTAGAGCGTTCGATCATGATCGCGTGGCCAAAAACCGCACCTCATTTGGACTCTCCTAGGTCCCTCTATGCCTATATATACACCCCCCCCCTCCAAAAATTCGCGGTTCAATCCACCCCTAACCCTAGAAAAAGAGATCTCCGCGCGGCCGGACATGTCCGCCCGCCGCCGGACGAAAATCCCGCCGTCCGCCGCCCGCCCGGTCCACTCGCGTGCCGCCACGTGGCAAGTCGCCGCCACCACCGCCCGCGGCCCGGCCGGCCCGC
>NC_041384.1:660675603-660688125 GCF_002162155.2 Triticum dicoccoides
TCGCGCGCGCCCCACGCCGCCGCCGCCCCCACGCCCGGCCGCCGCCGCCCCGATCCGCCGCCGCCGCCCCGGAACCTCGCCATCGTCCCCACGCCCGGCCGCCGCCGCCCCGATCCGCCGCCGCCGCCTCGGATCCTCGCCGCCCCGCGTCCTCGTGGCCGGATCCGGTCCCCGGGGAGCTCCACCGCCTCCTCCACGCCTTCTCCGGCCACCTCCGGCCATCTCCGACGAACTCCGGCGCCGGCCATCCTCAGGAAACGCGCTCCGGTGAACAGTGCATCGGGCCGGATCTCAGATCTGAAAAACCCTAGCGGTTGACTTTTTCCCCTCTCCTCCTAATTTTTATGCATACTTTGACCTGTGATATCTCCGCATCCGTAGCTCTGATTTGGGCATATAGCATATCAAAATGTTCGTCATGAGTAAATCATTTCATTCCATTGCATCATTTTCATTTGAGTGCATCTTGATGCCCGAAATGCTGTTAGAAGGAGGCTTCGTGAGTTAATTGTCAGATCTGCTAGTTCATCTTAGACTTTTGTCCTTTTTGCCATGATTATTGTGTGCATGATATGCCTGTGAGTCCTACATATGTTTTGTTAAGGATTTTGTTATCTTTCCCGAGGTGCAACCCATGCATTTTTGTGATGTGTGTGGTGACTTGTGCAAGCTTGCAAAGTGAGGCACCCGGTGAATCTGTTTTCAGGGACTTGGTAGTTTTCACTAAGTCTGGGATTATTTAGTTCATGATGC
The DNA here is from genome assembly GCF_002162155.2 of Triticum dicoccoides. Taxonomy (NCBI): domain Eukaryota; kingdom Viridiplantae; phylum Streptophyta; class Magnoliopsida; order Poales; family Poaceae; genus Triticum; species Triticum dicoccoides. The sequence continues at coordinate 660,676,357 of NC_041384.1, forward strand.
CATATGTCCATGTTGTTTCCTAGTGATCCGTGCCTCTTTTGAGGATGATCAGTAAAGGAGTTTTGTTAATCTTGTTATGCTCTATCCATCCATGTCTTTGTTTGCAATTATGGAGCACCCGAGCTTGAGTCAATCGAGCTCTACTTTTGCTTCGTTGTGAATCTGGGCAGATCGTCAACTTGTTTGCGATTTTGCCGATGCTATTGTAGTTGATCCGTGCATGTTATGCCATTGTTCTTGCCATGTATAGATTGCATTTTGTGCCTTCCTAATGGATGTATGCTTGCCTTGTCATGACTTGCACTGTAGTGAGTGCATCGAGCTCGTTTACATGCCTTCGTGAGTTAAATTTCAGCATGTCTCAGTTTTCACTAAGTCTGAAAACTGATTATGTTTTAGCTATTTTCGTGTGCTTGTTGGTATATTTTGTGATCCCTTTTGGCTCAAGGTCACTAAGGGTCTTTTGTTAAGCTTGTTGAGTAGCTCCATGCCATATTCTTCTTTGTCTTAATAATGTCCTGTAGCATGTTGTTTTGCTGCTCCGAAGAGGGCTTCATGATCTGAAATTTCAGACAAGTGTTAATTTCACTAAGTCTGAAATCTGTTTTGCATTTGCGTTTTTGCCATGCTTGTTTGAACCTCATAATGGATGAATTGGCCGTGGCTCAGTGCTAGTATTTTGTTAAGCATCTTGAATGCTTCCCTGCCATGTATTTTGTTGTCTTGTTTGGTGGCTGTAGCATGTTCATTTCGTTGCATTTAGAGGCCTACTTGCTGTAAATCGCAGACCGGTGTCATTCTTAAATCGCTTGCCATTTCCAAACCGTAACTCCGATTCCGATGATCTTTATATTGTTTTCAAGCGATTTCATCCCATCTTTCCAGTGGCACACTTGGTTTTCCAAGTTGAGGCCAGGTTCATGCATTTCCTGTCATATCTTACATTTTGCATCCCGCATCGCATCCCGCATAGCATGTCATCATTGCATCTTTTTGTTTGAGTTTGCACGTGGTTGATTGTATCCTTGTTGCTTGTTTGTCTTGTTTGGATAGAGCCGGGAGACGAGTTCACTAACGAGGAGCCCGTTGAGTTTGCTTGTGAGGATCTAGTTAACTCTGACAACTGTGCAGGCAAGATGATCACACCCTCGAAATCACTAATATCTTTGCTATGCTAGTTTGCTCGCTCTTTTGCTATGCCATTGCTATGATGCCTACCACTTGCTTGCAAGCCTCCCAAATTGCCATGTCAAACCTCTAACCCACCATTGTCCTAGCAAACCGTTGATTGGCTATGTTACCGCCTCAGCCCCTCTTATAGCGTTGCTAGTTGCAGGTGAAGTTTGGAGGCCATTCCTTGTTGGAACATTTATTTACTTGTTGGGATATCATTATATTGCTATGTTATCTTAATGCATCTATATACTTGGTAAAGGGTGGAAGGCTCGGCCTCTCGCCTACTGTTTTGTTCCACTCTTGCCGCCCTAGTTTCTGTCATATCGGTGTTATGTTCCCAGATTGTTGCGTTCCTTACGCGGTTGGGTTATAATGGGAACCCCTTGCTATTTCGCCTTGATTAAAGCTTTTCCAGCAATGCCCAACATTGGTCTTACCATTCGCCACCTAGCCTTTTCTTTCCCTTGGGTTCTGCAGACTCAAGGGTCATCGTATTTTAACCCCCCCCCCCGGGCCAGTGCTCCTCTGAGTGTTGGTCCAACCGAGCGATGTCCGGGGCTACCAGGGGCAACTTTGGGCTGGCCTACCCAACGTCTTGCTCATCTGAGTGTGCCCTGAGAAAGAGATATGTGCAGCTCCTATCGGGATTTGTCGGCACATTCAGGCGGTGTTGCTGGTCTTGTTTTAACCTGTCGAAGTGTCTTGAGTTACTGAGATACCGAGTCTGATCGGAACGTCTTGGGAGGAGGTCTATTCCTTTGTTGACCGTGAGAGCTTGTCATGGGCTAAGTTGGGACTCCCCTGCAGGGATTGAACTTTCGAAAGTCGTGCCCGCCGTTATGGGCAGATGGAAATTTGTTAATGTCCGGTTGTAGATAACTTGAACCTTAATTAATTAAAATGAATCAACTGAGTGTGTTACCGTGATGGCCTCTTCTCGGCGGAGTCCGGGAAGTGGACGCGGTGTTGGAGTAATGTTTGCGCGGGTTGCTCTCTAGTTTCTCGCTCGTGCTTTGCCTCCTCTTCTCGCTCTCTTTTGTGAATAAGTTAGCCACCATACTTGCTAGTCGCTTGCTGCAGCTCCACTCATATTTTACCTTGCCTTACCTATAAGCTCAAATAGTCTTGATCGCGAGGGTGCGAGATTGCTGAGTCCCTGTGGCTCACAGATTGCTATTACACCAGATGCAGGGCCCGATGATTCCGCTCCAGGAGACGCGTATGAGCTCAAGTGGGAGTTCGACGAAGACTCTCAACGATACTATGTTTCCTTTCCCGATGATCAGTAGTGGTGCCCAGTTGGGGGTGATTGGGACCGTGTCGCATGTTGGGTTCTCTTTTATTTTGGCGCCGTAGTCGGGCCATGAGTGTTTGGATGATGTAATGTTATTAATGTACTTGATTGACGTGGCGAGTGTAAGACAACTATGTTATCTCCCCTTTTATTAATACATTACATGGGATGTTTGTGAAGACTGCCTAACTTGCGACATATGCCTTCAATGCGATTATGTCTCTAAGTCGTGCCTCGACACGTGGGAGCTATAGTCGCATCGAGGGTGTTACACCTTCGGTCGGCGGCGGCCATGTCTTTTGGGTCTTAAAAAGTAGCTTCCATATATCTTCATGCTTCGTGCTGAAGAACCGATGCAAGGTCCGGGGACTTGCCGGGTCAAACCCCCACATATGGAGAGTCCGGCATTGGCAGGGGAGAATCTGGCGAAACAGCATCACCTGGATCATGCTGGCAAGGCCGGTGCTTTTGTCCACCATGCTCTTCATGCGCTTTTGCAGCGTCATCACCTCGTCGGATGACGCCCAATCTAGGCCCCTCTTGAGCCATGATGTGAGCCGCATTGGTGGACCAGTTTTGAACTCAGGAGTGGCGGCCCATGTGGCGTCGCGAGGTTCCGTAACATAGAACCACTCCTATTTCCACCCCTTCACGGTCTCTACGAAGGTCCCCTTGGGCCAGGTGATGTTAGGGAGCTTGCTCACCATGGCGCCGCTGCACTCCGCGTGTTGACCCTCGACCACCTTCGGCTTCACATTGAAGACCTTGAGCCATAGGCCGAAGTGGGGGTTCAGAGGAACGCCTCGCACACAACGATGAACACCGAGATGTTGAGGAATGAATTGGGGCTAGATCATGGAAATCTAGCCCGTAATAGTATATGAGTCCGCGGACGAACGGGTGGAGAGGAAACCCTAGCCCGCGAAGGAAGTATGGGATGAATACTACCCTCTCGTTGGGCTCTGGTGTGGGAATGACCTGCTTTTTGGCAGGGAGCCGATGGGCGATTTCCTTGGCTAAATACCCCGCTTCCCGGAGTTCTTTGATGTTCTCCTCCGTGACGGAGGAGGCCATCCACTTGCCCTGCGCTCCAGATCCGGACATGGTTGGAGCATGTGCTGGGGACGGAAAGGATTGAAGCATGGGCGCTGGAGCTCGAGGGCAGATGGGCTGAGGAGGAAGAAGGCGTGGTGTAAAAAGGTGGATCCTTGTCTCCTTATAAAGGCAGTGAATATCAAGCGTCCCCCCACGATCCTTAAAACTCGCCTATTCCCCAGGAGTCGTGTGAGTGGCACGGTTGGATTACCCAAATCCGTATTGATGATAATCCCGCAATAAGGGGACACGATCTCTGCTTTGACAAGACGTGTCAATGAATACCGCGTCTCGAAACGCGAAGTGGGAGGCTAGAAAATGGTTCAAAATAATAATAAGGCCGGAACACAATACCTCGCCGAAAAAGTTGTCAGAAGACATAACCTATTTTTGTTTAAAGTATTTTGCCCTTGTGGTCCAGGGTTGTAACTATTGTGCAGAGCCGGATATAGTTCTTTTGATCAACTACTTTGGATTACTCGGAGGAGGGACCTGCCTTGCAATGCTGAAGACAATCTGCATGTCGGACACATCGTCATTGAAGCCTGGTTCAGGGGCTACTGAGGGCGTCCCAGATTAGGGGGTCCCCGGGCGTCCGGGCTATGTGACGTGGGTCGGACTGGTGGGCTGTGAACATACAAGATAGAAGGCTTCCCCCGTGTCTGGATGGGACTCTCCTTGGCGTGGAAGGCAAGCTTGGCGTTCCGATATGAAGATTCCTTTCTCTGTAAACCAACCCTGTACAACCCTAGCCCCCTCCGGTATCTATATAAACCGGAGGGTTTAGTCTGTAGAGGCAGTTAATCATACAGGCTAGACATCTAGGGTTTAGCCATTACGATCTCATGGTAGATCAACTCTTGTAACCCTTATACTCATCAAAGTTAATCAAGCAGGAAGTAGGGTATTGCCTCCATCAAGAGGGCCCGAACCTGGGTAAAAATCGTGTCCCTTGCCTCCTATTACCTTCGATCCTTAGGCGCATAGTTCGGGACCCCCTACCCGAGATATGCCGGTTTTGACACCGACAGCGGCCAGGTGGAGGCGCGCGCCCCCCAAGCCCAATCCGAATTGGGTTATGGTTGGGGGGGTCCCCCCTTTCCTTCTCTCCCTCTTCTCCTTTCCCTCTTCTCCTTGTGGAAGTGGGAAAGGGGGGGGCGAATCCTACTTGGAGTAGGACTCCCCCCCTTGGGCGCGCCACCCTCGGCCGGCCTCCTCCTCCCTCCCCCCTTTATATACGTGGGAGGGGGCACCCCATAGACACACAAGTTTATCTTTTAGCCATGTGCGGTGCCCCCTCCATAGTTACACACCTCGGTCATATCGTTGTAGTGCTTAGGCAAAGCCCTGCGTCGGTAACTTCATCATCACCGTCACCACACCGTCGTGCTGACGGAACTCACCCTCGCCTCAGCTGGATCAAGAGTACAAGTGACGCCACCGAGATGAACGTGTGCTGATTCGGAGGTGCCATGCGTTCGGTACTTGGGTCGGTTGGATCGTGAAGACATTCGACTACATCAACCGCGTTACTAAATGCTTCTACTTTCGGTCTACGAGGGTACGTAGACACACTCTCCCCCTCTCGTTGCTATGCATCTTCAAGATAGATCTTGCATGATCGTAGGTAAATTTTTTGAAATACTGCGTTCCCCAACATGTTGGTGTTAAGGTTAGTGATTCCCTATGAAAGTATGAAAGTCAATAGTCATGCAATGAAATTACATCCTACTTGTGGTGCATTATTCGGTGTTATTTATGCTTAATGCTTGCTTATGAGATTATCTGTTCTTGGTTGGTCGCTTCCCAATCTTTTGCTAGCCTTCATTTTGCACTAAGTATGATCACTACTTGTGCATCCAAAATCCTTAAACCAGTTTTGCCACATGAGTCCACTATATCTACCTATATGCGGTATTCTTTTGCCGTTCTAAGCAAATTTGCATGTGCCATCTCTAAGTTTCAAAATAAACTTCTCTTTTGTGTGTTTGTTTCGCTCGCGGAGCGGTGAGAGGTGGCTAATATTTTCCATGCTAGATGTGTTATTCTCAAGATGAGTGTTTATTCACTTGTCATTACACAAGAGTAAGGCAAAGGTATTAGGGATGCCCAGTCCTGAAATGCAAAAAATGAATTTACTTTATGTTATCAATAATAAATTTCTTGGAAAGTGTTGGTGTGGAGGGCAACCGTGGATACGACTAGCCATGGAAAGTGAAGGTATAGTGGAAAAAGGAATAAACTTTATTTTCTGTTTGGGAACCGCCTATGATTTATCTATGCATGGAAAGTATTGGGAACTCTAAGTCGTTTTCGTTGGTGGGATGGATACACCTCCCAAAATGTTTTTATCTCTAAGTTTTTCGCTTTGAGCTCTGCCACCTCTACAAATCCCTACTTCCCTTTGCGAAGGGCCTTTCTTTTACTTTATGCAATTTTTATTTTGAGTCTCCATCTTCTCTTATAAAAGCACCAACTAGGAGGCAATATGATCATACTTAAGTATTGGGTGTAGCTAATATTCGAGTGTGTTTCATGAATGGATCAATGTTTGAGCATGATGGGCTAGGGATGACTTATTTTAGCATTGATATTTTGAAAGACATGGTTGTTTGTTGATATGCTTGAGTATCTAAATTATCATGTCAAAACTAGACTATTGCTTTGAACAACTAAAAGCCCAATTGTCCGTGCTATAAAGAAAAGAATATGATATGACATGATAGGCAGCATTCCACATCAAAAATTCTGTTTTTATCACTTACCTACTCGAGGACGAGTAGGAGTTAAGCTTGGGGATGCTGATACGTCTCCAATGTATCTATAATTTTTTATTGTTCCATGCTGTTATATTATCAATCTTGGATGTTTTATAATCATTTTATATCATTTTTGGTACTAACCTATTGACATAGTGCCAAGTGCCAGTTGATGTTTTTTTTCATGTTGTTTACATTGCAAAAAATCAATATCAAACAGAGTCCAAATGAACTTTACGAAGAACTTTTATGGGCCAGAAGGAACACAATGGGCCCTAGCTGCACCTGGGGGGTGCCCTGAGGGGGGCACAACCTATCAGGGCGCGCCAGGAGGCCCAGGCGCACCCTGGTGGGTTGTGCCCACCTCGAGTGCCCCCTGGACTGCCTCTTTGCTCTATAAATACCCCAATATTTCCATAACCCTATGGGAGTCGACGAAATATTCATCCAGCTGTCGTAGAGTCCAGAACCACCAGATCCAATCTAGACACCATCTCGGATGGGGTTCACCACCTCCATTGGTGCCTCTCTGATGATGCGTGAGTAGTTCTTTGTAGACCTTTGGGTCCGTAGTTAGTAGCTAGATGGCTTCATCTCTCTCTCTCTCTCTCTCTCTCTTTGACTCTTAATACAATGGTCTCTTGGAGATCCATATGATGTAACTCTTTTATGTTGTGTTTGTTGGGATCCTATGAACTTTGAGTTTATGATCAGATCTATCTTTTTATATCCATGAAATTTATTTGAGTTTCTTTGATCTCTTATATGCATGATTGCTTATAGCCTCGTATTTTTTCTCCGATATTTGGGTTTTGTTTGGCCAACTTGATCTATTTATCTTGCAATGGGAAGAGGTGCTTTGTAGTGGGTTCGATCTTACAGTGCTTGATCCCAGTGACAGAAAGGGAAACGACACGTATGTATCGTTGCTACTAAGGATAAAATGATGGGGTCTATCTCTACATAGATAGATCTTGTCTGCATCATGTCATCGTTCTTATTGCATTACTCCGTTTCTCCATGAACTTAATACACTAGATGCATGCTGGATAGCGGTCGATGTGTGGAGTAATAGTAGAGGATGCAGGCAGGAGTCGGTCTACTAATCTTGGACATCATGCCTATATAATGATCATTGCCTGGATATCGTCATAATTATTTGAAGTTCTATCAATTGCCCAACAGTAATTTGTTTACCCACCGTTTGCTATTTTTCTCGAGAGAAGCCACTAGTGAAACCTACGGCCCCCAGGTCTTCTTTCTCATATTATTTGCCTTTGCAATTTACTTTTATTTGCATTTATTTTCAGATCTATTAAACCAAAAATACAAACAATATTTTACTGCACTTTATTTTATTTGCGATCTATTTATCCAATCTATTACAACTTTTTCCTGCCACACACCAATTTCTGGCACCGTTACCCGAAAGGGATTGACAACCCCTTTAACACGTCGGGTTGCGAGGATTTGTTATCTGTGTGCAGGGGCTGTTTACGTTGTGTTGCTTGGTTCTCCTACTGGTTCGATAACCTTGGTTTCATATCTGAGGGAAATACCTACCATCATTGTGCTGCATCATCCCTTCCTCTTTGGGGAAATACCGACGTAGTTTCAAGCGACATCAGCGGGCGGGTGGAATGAAACTGAAGAGCGGTTGGCAGTTGGTGCGCGACTACGAGTTTTACATCTCGTGTAGGTGAAGATGTAAGTTTGCATCTTCATGTGTTTGTATTTTACATATCCTAGAGGTGGAGATGTAAATGTTTTTGTATCAATATCATCTGTCGGAGGTGGGGTTTTGGGCCTCGGAGATGTATAAATTAGTTATTTTTTGCATCTACATCATCTATTGGAGATGCTTTTAGTACTACCCAGTTACAGAGCAGCATTTGATAGACCCTAAGTTAGTCAATTATCATCATGAGAACATGTGAGGACCTCATGTTTAGGTTTAGGACGTGGCATTGCTACCTCTTGAGCACTGCGTTGGTTTTCCCTTGAAGAGGAAAGGGTGATGCAGCAAAGTAGCGTAAGTATTTCCCTTAGTTTTTGAGAACCAAGGTATCAATCCAGTAGGAGATCACGCTCAAGTCCCACGCACCTACACAAACAAATAAGAACCTCGCAACCAACGCAATAAAGGGGTTGTCAAGCCCTTCACGGTCACTTACGAGAGTGAGATCTGATAGATATGATAAGATAAGATTTTTGGTATTTTTATAATAAAGAGAAATAAAGATGCAAAGTAAAATAAACGTCAAAGGAAATAACTAAGTGTTGGAAGATTAATATGATGGAAGATAGACCCAGGGGCCATAGGTTTCACTAGTGGCTTCTCTCAAGAGCATAAGTATTACGGTGGGTAAACGAATTACTGTCGAGCAATTGATAGAATTGAGCATAGTTATGAGAATATCTAGGTATGATCATGTATATAGGCATCATGTCCGAGACAAGTAGACCGAAATGATTCTGCATCTACTACTATTACTCCACACATCGACCGCTATCCAACATGCATCTAGAGTATTAAGTTCATAAGAACAGAGTAATGCTTTAAGGAAGATGACATGATGTAGAGGGATGAACTCATGCAATATGATATAAACCCCATCTTTTTATCCTTGATGGCAACAATACAATATGTGCCGGTTCCCTTTCTGTCACTAGGATCGAGCACCGCAAGATGAAACCCAAAGCTAAGCACTTCTCCCATTGCAAGAAAGATCAATCTAGTAGGCCAAACCAAACTGATAATTCAAAGAGACTTGCAAAGATAAACCAATCATACATAAAAGAATTCAAAGGAGACTCAAATATTGTTCATAGATAATCTAGATCATAAACCCACAATTCATCGGATCTCGACAAACACACCGCAAAAAGAAGATTACATCGAATAGATCTCCAAGAAGATCGAGGAGAACTTTGTATTGAGATCCAAAGAGAGAGAGAAGCCATCTAGCTAATAACTATGGACCCGTAGGTCTGAAGTAAACTACTCACACATCACCGGAGAGGCCATGGAGTTGATGTAGAGGCCCTCCATGATCAATGCCCCCTCTGGCGGAGCTCCGGAAAAGGCCCCAAGATGGGATCTCTTGGGTACAGAAGCTTGCGGCACTACTAGGGAAAAGCCTAGCAGTAGCGCTGGTTTTTGGCCTATCAGTAGTGTGAGTAAGCGCGCTACTGATAAGGCGCTATAGCTAATGGTTAGCAGTAGCGCCTACTAGCACTCGCTACTGCTATATCTACTTAGTAGTAGCGCTTTCCAAGTCAATCGCTACTGCTAATTATTAGTAGCGCTTTTGAAAACAACCGCTACTACTATTATTCCCTATTCCATTTCTTTTGAATTTTAGGTCGTATTCATATACCTGTATACAATTTTTCATACAGTAGAAATTTAGAGATTGTTTTTACATCGTAATGAGTTATTAAATCACTAGGTGAAAGAACCTTGAGTTTCAAGTGCATGGATCCAAAGTAACCAATTGTCACTTTGGATCCATCCATTTGAAACTAATTGGCGGTTCTTTCACCCAATGACATAATAACTTCTCATCATCATCATAATATCATTAACAACTTATCATCATAATATATCATTGTCATATAACTCCTCATAATCATCATTTTCTTCCATGATGGGACATCATATAACAACTTCGTCACTAGTTATAATAACAACTCGTCCTCATCATCATCATAGTACTCATAGTCACTACTCCTACTCAGCATCACCATCAAGTCTAAGACATTGTAGTCATATATAATCAACACTAACTAATTGTTCTTAATACTTAGGACCTACTCCTCTCTCCTAGCTAAAATACCATAAAACAGATAAACCGGTCCTTCACCATAATGAAGAATGTACATAAACCTATCTCCAACTTGTGGCTTGCACACATTCATTTTGTCTCCAATTATTTGCGTGTGCGCATTCATCACTTTGCTCCATTCTTTGATTTTGAGCCTTCCAACGTTTGAACAAATCGAGTATGCAGTATGGTAAGCCTCCGAAGGAGTTGGTCATAAGCTAACCATATGCATATCACCTTCGGTAAATAGCATGTCAGGCACAACCTGCTTCGGGAGCCTCTGTTCAAAAATGAAATAGTAACATATATAGTTAGCAATGGTTTACTTAAGAATAATGTATGCAATGAAGTTACCATCATTAACAAAATCTTACCAAGTTTTTAGCAATGAAGTTATGATCAAGCAATGTATGGACTAGTGGCACGTATCTAGTATAATTTTGGCTGATAGAGTGACTGGTTTTGAAGGCCTCAACATCTTCTATGAATGAGACAAGATAACCTTTCTCCTCACAATTAAGCTTGGAGTCATAGCTGTAGTATGTGTTGTCTACTACCTTCCGAGTGTTTCTTGAAGATAAGAAATAAGCTGAAAATTATAAATAAATAAGTTTTGTATGGACGAACAGCAAATATTTTTAAATTAACAACATAAATTACTGAACTTAACAAAATAGTTTGACAAACTCACATCTAGGCAAAACTAGAGGCATATCCACATCCACCCAGATGTCGATATTATCATCATCATCATAATCTTCGGGACGAATATCAAATCTTATTCGCATTCCCTCCTCAAATCCATATGCATTGCAGAGAGCTTCCCAATTAGAGCAACCGAAATGGGAGCGATCGACCGCATTGTAGAACTTAACCAGAAACTCGTAACCATGTTTAGTTCTTAAGTGAGCCCTCCTCGTCTCCATATTCTCAAAGTCATCTAAACCAAAACCAAGCTTCTCCAATACATATGGTCTAGCATGGCACGGGATGTACTAATCGAATTGAAAAAAATCCATAAATTACAGGTTGAACAAAAGAAGCACAAGTGATGATATTAATTACGATGAAATGATTGTCATTGCATACCGTACAAACATCGAAGGTCTCTTCCAGCTTCATGGTGAAAAACCTATCATTTTGCAGGTGAGGAAACCTATCGCACACACCCCGGTCATCATAGCAGTACCCGCACTCCGGGATCCCATCGTCACCAGACATCTCCTGTGTTCAAAATTCAGAGATTATAATTCGATAGCAAAACCCAAAAAATTCGGCATGACCTTTGCTAAAAAAGGACACATCAAGCGCCTGAAATTTGCCGGAACGGAAATTAATCAACACTCCGGCAAAACATAGGCCACTTATCGATGGTCATTGCATTTCAATGGTTCAAAATATGAAAAAAAAATATTCGAAAATATCTTATATATAATCCTAACACTAATTAAACTAGTTTTATTAACTACTTACTAAATAAACTAGTTTTATTAACTACTTACTAAATAAACTAGGTCCATTAAGCACTTAATATAAATAAGCTAGTTATATTAATCACTTGCTAAACTGTTACCTACGATTTGCAAAAACAGAGATAAGGGAGGGAGGGAGGAGAGAG